>NW_026882902.1:0-43941 GCF_032173495.1 Musca vetustissima
CAGGAGTTGATTATAATGTATATCTTTTCAAGTAGTCAAGAAGGAGAAGGAGATCGGGCCAAAGAATAAGCATGCCAGTTTTGATAACGATCTGTCAATATAATCCGCTAAATATTGACAGATCGTTATCAAAACGAAAAGGACCCTGACTTTTGTGTGAAAAATTACAAAAATTGTATTCTATGGTGTACATATTTACCCCTGAAAGACATGAAGCCGAGAAGCTGATAGGATGTCCAAGAGGAGTGGTTGACCTTTAAATTGATACCAATTATATTTTCGTATGTACTTGGATGTGGGAGTTACACTTAAATATTTACAGATGCTTACGTATTCATATATTATTTAGTAACCCATTGCCACACTAGAGGGTGGAAACATAGAGCTGATCACTTTGATATTTTCCATGAGGGTCCAGGTATGGTTAAGGCTACGCCTATAATTTTCGGTGATGATCAGATAATAGTTTTGGGATAAAGTGTACCGAAAACTTAATTTTTTGTGTAATTTGGAGTCGATCTATAGGCCGAACTTCACAACACAAAGAGTGAAGTTAATCTGGAAAAGTAATTAGAAGGGCTGTACTGAATATTCGTAATATTTGTTGACCTCTAGTCGGTCTAGAGGGTGCAAATATCTCGAAATATTGCCCAAGGTCAGAACATAGAACCACAGAAAGTTAGACTTTCGTGGAAGTTTTTTTACACTTAAGGGGAGCCCCCCATTCTCGGAGTCAAAAATGTGTTTGATATAATTTGAATGTGCATTAATTACTAAATGTCCCTACAAAATTTCAAATGAAAATCTCAAGAACTCTTGAATATATAGCCGATTTATTGTGTCAGCACCAAGTGACGGCTGAAGGGCTTCTCAAACTTTAAACGCGTTTTCTCTAAACATTTTTTTGCGAATGACGGGCACGATAACTCAAAAACTAATAACCCAGTTAGGAGTTATCATGTCCGCCATCAAAAATAAGGACTTTTCTTTAATTACAAAAAGAAAAAAAAAAGAAAAAAAAATTTTGTAAATTATTTTTCTTCTCTTTTAAATCTTCAATTATATATGTGCAAAGTTACAAACCTTAACAAGCATTGGTATTGATTTACCAGCCCATTGTTGCGTAGGGTATCATATGGTCGGCCCCGTCCGACCATTTTACCGATCTATATCAAAACAGGCATGCTTATTCTTTGGACCGATCCCCTTCTCAATGTAAAAATTCACGATGTTTGGGTCATAATTGCGGCCTCTGGAGCGACCAGAAAATCAGACAAAAATAAAGTTTTTTGTCCATTTCACCCCCTAAATATTATCCGATCTTTACCGAAAACAATAGGGGTCTTCATTGGCCAGAACCCATCCTAGATGCAAATTTTTGTGAAGATTGGTCCATAACTGTGGCCTATATCGTGTTTACAAATTATAATAGACGGACGGACAAACATATCTAGATCGACTCAGCTAGTCGAGATATAACGATCGATATACTTAAAGGTGGGTCTAGGACCAATATTTCGCGGCGTTACAATCTCTTGGGGCTGCATAAAGCTATAATACCCTGACAACATAGTTGTGCAGGTTATAAAAATATATTTTATAAACAAACTATGTGTGCAAATACTCTTTGAAAATTTTGAATTAATAGCACTACCCATAAAGATAGTACTTGACAGAATATTTAAAATAAATCACGCCTTAAAGTATCTGTGAAAACAAATACTTCAAATCCCCGCACTAAAAATAGCTCTAAAAATATGTAAATTTAAAGAAAATAACGACTTAAAATATTAATTAAAAATATTGTTTAAATCCTCCTATGAAATAGGTCCATCACAGATTTCGAGCCTTCAGTTCACTTTGAGCAATAAAAATATTTTATAAAACAAAATTTCCCCAACGGTTAGGATAATATATATTTATGTATATGTGCATCACAACATATTCTCTGAATATCCAATAAATTTCCATTCAATTTCCATTTGTTGGTCATCGGTAAACATATTCATACATACACACATACATACTGATATCCGTATATTTGTTAGCGTTTTTAATGAATGTATCAGGTAATTAATATCTAGGCTAAACGAGCTCAACATGACCGCACAAAAGTCAACATCAATTTCCAATTTGTTTTAGTTGTTGTTGTTTTTGGCAAATAGCAAACTATGGACCGACTAAATATTATTATAATGAAAATTCCGGAAAACTGTTGAGGTAGTACAAACGACTAATTGAAACGTAGATTTAATAATGTAACGGTTATTTATCAATTTAATTTACCAATACAAATGCATGAATAGTACTGTTGTGTAGTAGTAGTAGTAGTAATTGGGGTGTCATTAGCAAATGTCCACTTGCACGACCAAATTCACCTGCCTGCCTGCCTTCTAACACCAACAAACAAGTTCAATTTCTCTTATGATTGGGTAATGACCATTTAGAAGTCAAGTTTGTATTTGCCACACCACCGACCCCAGCCCCCACCACTCTTTGCCCACCATTTCTCATTTCATGCCGTAGCCAGTTCACAGTGTCTGCTAATGGAAAATGATCGGGGCCATTGTTGCCGGTCATACAAATTAATTAATAAATTAATTACAACATTTTGTGAATGGGATGAAACAAAACCGAAAGAGAGAGGGAGAGAGTTGAGAGTTGAGGTTGAGGGAAATGTGTTCTGGCATTGTTGAAGGATGGATGTTGGTTGGAAATGTGTGTGGTGAGAGGTTAACTAAATCTGTAGTCCGGTCGATAGGTCAGCAGGATATTGAATGTGCTCATATGTGTATACACATTGCATTCTAACACTTGAACACATGGACAGGTCATGTGTAGAAAATTGATATAATGTGTAGACAACATTTTGGGCAATTTTGGTATGTACTGACCCAGTAAACACATTTTGTGAAAATTACAAAAAAAAAAAAATACAAATTATTAATTACAAAAATCCCAACAACTTAAAAAATATATATTTTTGTAAATAGTTTTATATCCTCAAAATGCAGAAAATTCAGGAGGTAACTCTTAAAAGTGGAACAATATTGATGATTTTTTAAGGAAGATTTGCAACACCATTATATCCAAAAATTATTTAAAAAAATTGATCAAATACAACCCTTTTTGGCTCCTTAAAAATACTTTTATAAAATCCACGCCTTATTGGCATTTTAAAATCAGTAAGGGAAGTAATAAAGTCGGACTGGACCGAATATACGTTGGGTATATTGTACATATGTATCCTGACAATTGTATGTCAATGTTCCCTCGAAGGAACATACTCTTGCCTTTCTGCAACCTATGATATATTTAATTTCATTCGAGCTGATTTAGAGTCGTCTGCGTATCATGGGACAAATTTATGGAAAAGGATTTATGGGAAAATTGATACACGCTATTCGGTACGCCGCACAGTTAAAGATTTAATTTCAATCAGACACCCGTTCGAAATACATATGGAAGTCTAAATCTGAACAGATTTTCATGAAAATTAGCCCACATCATTTCGATTTTCACGAAACATAGCACACATCATTCTACACTCAATTCAGTACGATGTGCAAAATTTCGTGCAAATCGAAAGATAAATAGGGACTTTGGTACACCATTTGTCTTAAATCGGACGAAAATATATATGGGAGATATATGTAAATCTGAACGGATCTTCACGAAACTTAGCACATATCGTTTTAGACTCAATTCAGTACGATATGCCAAATTTCGTGCAAATCGAATAATATATTCGGACTTTGGTGCACCATTTACATTAAATCGGACGAAATATATATAGGTCTATATATAAATCTGAACCGATTTCCACGAAACTTAGCACACATCATTTCGATATTCACGAAACTTAGCACGCATCATTCTAGCGTTAATTCAGTACGCTGTGTCTTTGGTGCATCATTTACATTAAATCGGACAAAAATATATATGGGAGCTATATCTTAATCTGAACCGATTTTTACGAATCTTAGCACACACCATTCTCGACTCAATTTAGTATGCTGTGCCAAATGTCGTGCAAATCGAGAGTTATATAGGAACTTTGGTGCACCATTTACCTTAAATCGGACGAATATATATATGGGAGCTATATCTAAATCTGAACTTAAATCATTACGCTAATCAAGAGATATATAGCGACTTTGTGCATCATTTACCTTAGTTTGGACGAAAATATATATGGGAGCTATATCTAAATATGAACCGATTTTTCTCAAGTTCAATAGGGTTCGTCCTTGGGCCAAATAAATGAGCTGTGTCAAATTTTATCAAATTCGAATCAAAAATGCAACCTGCACTTTGTTTACAATTTAGCATGGACAGACGGACGGACGGGCATGAATAAATCGATTTAGAAAGTGATTCTATGCAGATCCTCAAAAGGAACCATGTGTCTATCTCGTTTCCTTTTGCCTGTTACAAACATATACACAAAGATTTAATATCCTGTACCACAGTGTGATGAGGGGTATAAATTTGTTTTATATAATCCACACCTTGTTGGCTCCTTGAAAAATATTTTAAACCAGTGAGCGGAGCAATATAGTCGGACGGGGCCGACCATATGATACCCCACACAACTGCCACGAAAATCTAACTTTCTGTGGTTCTATATTCTGAGCTTGGGCAATATTTCTCGATATTTGCACCCTCTAGAGGTCAAAAAGTATTACTAATATTCAGTACAGCTCTTCTAATAACTTGTTCAGATTTTTGATTTTCAATTATGGCGAATAGATTGTCTCGAAAAAACAAAAATTGAGTTTCCGGTGCACTTCATTCCAATATTATTATCTGATCATCACCGAAAATAAAAGGCGTTGTCCTTGACCATAACTGGAACCTCATGGAATATTTCTAAGCGATCAGCTCTATATTTCCGCCCTCCGGTGTGGTAATGGGTTACAAAATAATATCTGAATACGTAAGCACCTGTAAATATTTAAGAGTTACTCCCACATCCGGGTACAACGACAATATAATTGGTATCAAATTCTCTGGTCTATGTCCTTCAGGGGTAAATATAAATATCCGCTATAGAATACAAATTTTGTAATTTTCACTCAAAAGTATGGGTCCATTTGAACCGCTAAATATAGACCGATCATTATTAAAGCAGGCATGCTTATTCTTTGGCCCGATCCCCTTTTCCATGTAAAGAATCGCGATGTTTGGGCCATAATTATGGCCTCTGGAGCGACCAGAAAACCCGACAAAAATAAAGTATTTGGTTCATTTCATCCCTAAATATTAACCGACCAAAAACAATAGGGGTCTTCATTGGCTAGAACGCATCCTACATGCAAAATTTTGTGAAGATTGGTCCATAACTGTGGCCTGTATCGTGTTTACACACACACACACACATGTCTAGATTGACTCAGCTAGTCGAGATATGACGATCGGTATACTTAAAGGTAGACTAGGACCAATATTTCGTGGCGTTAAAAACTCTTGGGGCTGCACAAAACTATAATACCCTGACAACATAGCTGTGTGGGGTTTAAAAAATCAACGTCTTGTTGGCTCTTTAAAAAAATATTTTTATAAAATTCAAGCCCTGTTGGCTCCTTAAAAAAATATTTCTTATAATATCCAAGCTTTGTTGTGTCCTTAAAAATAAATGTTCAAAAAAAAATTGTAATCCTCGATGAAAATTTACCACAAAATTGTTTGCTGGTTTCCATGCTTATCCTTTTGTGCTGCAATGAGTGTTTAAAGTGCGTATAACATATCGAGGTTTCCGGGATTTTAAAAATACAACCAGCAATAAAACTACAACAACATCAACAATAACAAATATATAATACCAACATCATTTAGCCATCCAGCCACAACAAATTAAATATGAAAAAGCATTTTGTTCTGTTTATTCAGTGTAATTATTACCGGACGAATGGACGAACAAACGAACGAACCACCTCCAACCAATGAATAAATATTGAAATTTTATAATTTCTCTATGTGTGTGTGAGTGGGTGTGCATTCTCCTGAAATATGAAAATAAATGTATAATTTTGTGTTTAACCTCCGGTCAACTCTAGACTCCCTCATAATAGAAGCAACATCCGTGTTTTCCCACCCCTGCTTGCAACTGCAGCCCCCATAATTACATGACTAATTAGTTTATTAACATTATGGAAATTATTGAAATAATTTTGTATTGTAGCCAACAATTGTGCTTGGTTTTCGTGTAATATAGTACCGGAATTGCGTTTTGAAAACAAAACTTCTGCTTTGTTGTGTGGGACTCAACGATGGAAATGGTCAAGTGGTCTTGAGAGAAGGGTACATGTTAGAATTTCCATAGCCTGAAGCTTTTTTCTTCAAATAATGGACAACATTGAAATTCACTAATTAAATTGGATACAGGAACATGTTTTGTAGAATTTAAAAACAAAAATCCTCATTAAAATTTTACGAAATTAATTACAATGTATGTAATCGGACAATACTGTTTATGAATAACAGCATATCATTCAGACATGTGTGTATGCAAATTCAAATTCATTTCTATTTGAAGAGTCGAGGAACATATTAAAATTGCCTAAGGCTAATGTCTATATCGACTCAACTAGTAGAGAAATGATGATCGGTATGCCAAAATGTGGTTTTAGGACCAATATTTCTCGACGTTACAAACTATTGGTGTTGCACAAAGCTATAAACCCTAATGTAGGGCATAAAGAACCATGCCTTTGTTAATAATTTGTTATAAAACCATGCTTTCATTAAAAAAATAATTTCTAAAAGAATATATGCTTTCGTTAGGACGTCCGTTAAGTTCTTGAAAAAAAACAGTAAGGAAAGTAGTAAAGTCGGACGGGGCCGACTGTATGATACCCTTCACCACTATGGGTATATTAAACAGGACTATTAGAATGAAATGGGATGAAATAAAATATGTGATATTTTTCTAAATGTGAATTCGTTTGTTACAATGGGACAAAAGCATGTAAATCGACATCAAACAAATATAAATAGGTCATCCCTGGGCTATGTCTGTACTTCTAGAAAACGCAACTACGTTATTCTATGCTCAATTTTGTACGTTGTGCAAAATGTGATGTCAATCTGACTAACATGAGGAGTTTGATGCCCAATTTACTTGAAATCGTTCGAAAATATATATGGAAGCTCTATCCAAATATTAAGCGATTTCAAACAAACTTGTCACAGCTTAGGTTATACTAATTTCAGAACGTTCTTGGTTCCCTGGTGCGTCAATTATTTAAAATCAATCTATAATAAAAGGGAGCTATATCTAAATCTGGACCGATTTTCTCGAAACTTGGCAGACACCACTGTAGGCTTAATTCAGTACGTTATGACAAATTTCGTGCAAATCGAAGGATACATAGGGACTTTGGTGCACTATTTACATAAAATCGGACGAAACTATATATGGGAGCTATATCTAAATCAGGACCGATTTTCACGAAACTTGGCAGACATCATTCTAGGCTCAATTCAGTACGTTATGCCAAATTTCGTGCAAATTGAAGGATATATCAATTCAGTAAGTTATGCCAAATTTGGGCAAATCGAAAGATATACAGGGACTTTGGGGCACCATTTACATGAAATCGGACGAAACTATATATGGGAGCTATATCTAAATCTGGACCGATTTTCACGAAACTTGGCAGGCATCATTCTAGACCTAAATGATTAGGCTGTACCAAATTTCGTGCAAATCGAATGATATATAGGGACCGTTTACATTAAATCGGTTAAATATATATATGGGAGCTATATCTAAATCTGAACCGATTTTTCCCAATTTCAATAGGGTTCGTCCTTGGGCCGAATAAGTGACGTGTGCCAAATTTCATCCAATTCGGATCATAAATGCGACCTGTACTTTGTTTACAATTTAACATGCACAGGCAGACAGACGGACGGACGGACATGCATAAATCGACTTAGAAAGTGATTCTATGCATATTCTCAAAAGGAACCATGTGTCTATCTCGTTTCTTTTTGCCTGTTACAAACATATGCACAAAGACATAATACCCTGTACCACAGTGTGGTGAAGGGTATGAATACTTAAAAATTTCAGTTCTTTGAAAAATATCCACACTTTCTTTAATTTTTGTGTACCCTTCACCACACTGTGGTACAGGGTATTATGTCTTTGTGCGTATGTTTGTGACGGGCAAAAGTAATCGAGATGGACCCATGGTTCCTTTTGAGAATATGGATAGAATTACTTTTTGAGTCGATTTACGCATGTCCGTCCGTCCATGTATTTTTGTTAACAAAGTACAGGTCGCATTTATTATTCGAATTGAATGAAATTTGGCACAGCTCATTTGCTTGGCCCTAGGACGAATTATATTGAAATTGGAGGAAGTCAGTTCAGATTTAGGTATAGCTCCCACATATAGTTCGTCCGATTTTATGTAAATAACGCAGCAAACTCCAAATATTTGTCCGATTGGAGCAAAATTTTGCACGGAGTACTGATTTAGGTCCAGACTGATATCTGTGAAATTTTTCACAATCCACGCTTTTGTTAAAAAGATATTTTTTAAAAATTACAATTTTTTTTTAAATCTATGGGTTCGTTAAGTCCTTGAAAAAAATAATTTAAGAACGCACCCATTCGTACTTGAAAACAATTCACACATTCGTTAAGTAAATAAAAAATCAGTGAGCGGAGCAGTATAGTCGGACGGGCCGACCATACGATACCCTACAAAACTACCACGGAACTCTAACTTTGTGCGGATTTTTAATGCGAGCCTGAGCAATATTTCGTGATATTTGCACGCTCTTGTCCGATAAGGTCAACAGCACCTCTTCCTTACACTGATATATTTTCCGACTATTAGTAATATTCAGTAAAGCCCTTTTAAATACTTGTCCCTTCACCATGGGTTGTGTTGTGATGTTCGGCTTATAATTGGGGCCTATAGATCGACACGAAAAAAAAACAAAGTATTATGTTTTCGGTCCACTTCATCATAATATTATTATCTGATCATCGCCGAAAATTATAGGCGTAATACTTGACCATAACTGGAACCTCATGGAACATTTTAAAGCGATCAGCGCTATATTTCCGCCCTCTAGTATGGTAAAGGGTTACTAAATAATATTTGAGAGCAAGCTCCTGTAAATATTTAAGTGTAACTCCTACAACTGACTACATACAACCATATAATTGGTACCAATTTAAAGGTCAACCACAGCCCTTGGATATACCAACAATTTTTCGGGTCCATGTCCTTCAGGGGTAAATCTATACGCTAATGAATACACATTTTGTCATTTTTTCACACAAAAGTCAGGGTCTATTTGACCCGCTAAATATTGACCGATCCTCATCAAAACAGGCATGCTTATTCTTTGGCCCGATTCCCTTCTCTATGTAAAAATTCGCGATGTTTGGGTAATAATTGTGGCCTCTGGAGCGACCAGAAAAACACATAAAAATTAAGTATTTGGTCCATTTCGTCCCCTAGATATTAACCGATCTTTACCAAAAACAATAGCGGTCTTTATTGAGCCAAACCCATCCTACATTTTGTGAAGATTAGCCCATAATTGTGGTCTGTATCGTATTTACAAGATATAATGGACAGACAGACGGACGGACGGACACACATGTCTAGATCGATTCAGCTAGTCGAGATATGAAGATCGGTATACTTAAAGGTGGGTCTATACTTAAAGGTAGGTCTGGACCAATATTTCGTGGCGTTACAAACTCCTGGGGCTGCACAAAGCTATAATACCCTGACAACATAGTTGTGTAGGGTATAAAAATTTGAAAATTCTTCATGCCTTCGATAACTTTTTGAAAAAATTGTGTTGAATTTTCCAAAGTAATTTTACACAAATCCTTGTTAATTTATGGTCCTTGAACAAAACTATTTCTATGACTCTTGACACTATTTGCAACTATTTCAGATTTCAAAATTATTTTATTGCGAATTAGTAAATCTAATGCTGTTGTTGTTGCTGTTGTCATAAAAGCAATACATTGGGGCCAAGCCTTTTTTCTGAAAATGTTAGCCAATGGAATGGCAGGCAACCAAATATGCGAATGCTGGAAAAGTGGGGGAACACTTTTTTCTGGTGTTTTTCGCTTATCTGAACATTAATCTTGTGGCTTTTTGGTACAAAACAAGACGAAACGTGATCAATGTTCAATAAGATCACATAATTTTTTCGCTCCCTCTGCAATTGTATGTCGGCAGTTGGCTGTCGTTCCAAATGCCTCTGCCCCGACCACAGCGAGATATTGTCGAAAAGGAAAGGAGAATCTTATCCGATGCTGTCTATGGATTGGATGTGGATGGATATTACAGGTTGTTTGCTGTATCGTCGTTGATATTATATAAGCCGTTTTGCTGATGACCTTTGGAAAGATGTTTGGAAGTCAACGGCTGGCAAACAATATCATCGTCAACATCAATATCAAACGGCAACTACAGCAATAACAACGACAGCTACAGCAACATCACCGGTGGAAGCCACATCGGCAGCGTCTGCCAAAACATCAGAAATACAACATCGACTGAATAGTGTAACAACAAGTAGTTTATGTTGTAACAACATCAACCAGCAACAACAACAACAGCATATTTAGAAATGTGCTCTACATAACTACACATATTCACACACTCCACTACACACACACAAACACATCAACAACATGTTGTGTTGTGATTGCCAGATTTAGTTGTGTTATTCTTTTGTTGGCCATCCAAAAAACAGACAACCTCGGCGACAGCACTGCCAAAGCCACAAATACCACCGGACAGGAGGACAGCTCCCCAGACATATGAGACAGACAGACAGATAGCAGATAGATAGATATATCAACTGGAACTTGAGTAGAGCTAGCAATATTTTCCAAAAACAACGAAAAATCCCAAATAGAAGATGGAAAAGAGGAAGCCTATAAAAAAACTTTAATAAATGGCAGCAAGATAAATCTCATGTTACCCCCATGCCACAGCATTCAAACTATGCCACACAACACAACACAGCAACCGAACAGAACAAACCAAACCAACAGACAAGTCACCATCCATCCATCCATGGAACCATTCGGCAGGTTTAGGGGTGCCCCTTTTTCTGATATACTCTCTGAGATAGGTATGGAAGAATATTGGCTGGTTGAATGGTTGGTGGTCACAATGCGACGATGGTATTGATGTTGGTTACTGAATACTGTTGTAGCCTGTAGCAACAACAACTATAAGCAATACCCCACCATCATCATGGCCGTAGTCATCGTCATCATACACTGCAAAACAAATTGTTAAACATGCCAAAAGTAAAGTAAACCAAAAAATGTTTTTGAAGTTTTATGTTTGAGTTCGGTCAACACATATGCAAACACTCACACACACATACAATAAAAGTTTTTAATGTTACTGTTACTAGGTGTGTCAAATAATTCGGTATAAAATCTACGCCTGTGTGGCAATGGTCCCTGAACACCACTTTAACCACCGAACCTCTTTAATGCTCCCTGAAACTCATTTAAAAATTCCAAAATAGGTTAATGGCCTCTGAAAACCATTTTGAAAAATGTACTCTTTTAATGGTCATTGCAAAAAATATTTTTAAAATCCAAAATAATCCCAAAAAATCTATTTTATACCAATGAGCGGAACAGTATAGTCAGACAGGCCGAACTTTTCTACCCTCCAATATGTGGCGTGTATTTATTATACCCTACACAACTATGTTGTCAGGGTATTAAAGCTTTGTGCAGCCCCAAGATTTTGTAACTCCGCGAAATATTGGCCCTTGACCAATCTTTATCTCGACAACCTGAGTCGATCTAGACAAATTTTGCATTTAGAATGGGTTCTGGCCAATGAAGACCCCTATTGTCTTTGATAAAGATCGTATAATATTTAGGGGATGAAATAGACCAAATATTTAATTTTTGGTGGTTTTTCTGGTCGCTCCTGAGGCCGAAATTATGGCCCAAACATTGCGAATTTTTACATGGAGAAGGAGATCGGACGAAAGAATAAGCATGACTGTTTTGATAAAGATCGGTTAATATTTAGCGGATTATTCTATGCTCAATTTGGATGTTGTGCAAAATTTCATGTCAATCCGAAAAACATGAGGACGCAAATATATATGGGAGCTATATCTAAATCTGAACTGATTTTCAGGAAATTTAGCACACGTTGTTGTAGGCTTAATTCAGAATGCTATTCTAAATTTCGTGCAAATCGAAGGATGTATATGGACTTTGGTGCACCATTTACATAAAATCGGACGAAAATATATATGGGAGCTATATGTAAGTCTGAACCGATTTTTACGAAATTTAACACACATCTTTGAAGACTTAATTCAGTACGCTGTGACAAATTTCGTGCAAATCGAAGGATATATATAGGGACTTTGGTGCACTATTTATCTAAAATCGGACGAAAATATATATGGGGGCTATATCTAAATCTGAACCGATTTTCATGAAATTTAACACACATCGTTCTAGACTTACGTCAGTACGCTGTGCCAAATTTCGTGTAAATCGAAAGATATATAGGAACTTTGGTGCACTATTTACCTAAAATCGGACTAAAATATATACTGGAGCTATATCTAAATCTGAACCGATTTTCACGAAATTTAACACGCGTCGTTTTACGCTTAATTTAGAATGCTATTCTAAATTTCGTGCAAATTGAAGGATGTATATGGACTTTGGTGCACCATTTACATAAAATCGGACAAAAATATATATGGGAGCTATATGTAAGTCTGAAAAGATTTTTACGAAATTTAACACACATCTTTGAAGACTTACGTCAGTACGCTGTGCCAAATTTCGTGCAAATCAAAGGACATATAGGGACTTTGGTGCACTATTTATCTAAAATCGCACGAAAATATATATGGGGGCTATATCTAAATCTGAACCGATTTTCACGAAATTTAACACACATCGTTCTAGACTTAGGTCAGTACGCTGTGCCAAATTCCGTGTAAATCGAAAGATATATAGGGACTTTGGTGCACTATTTACCTAAAATATATATGGGAGCTATATCTAAATCTGAACCGATTTTCAGGAAATTTAACACGCGTCGTTCTAGGCTTAATTCGGAATGCTATTCCAAATTTCGAGCAAATCGAAGGATGTATAGAGGCTTTGGTGCACCATTTACATAAATTCGGACGAAAATATATATGGGAGCCAGGGATGGTCCGTATGACGAATTTTTAGGTTTTCCACCGTCAAAAAGGTGTAAACGTCGAAAACGTTATATACCTGTATAAAATGTAATAAATGTAGTACACGTCGTTTATTTCAATATTATCAGCATATAAAGTTATTTTCAAGAATATATATTATTTTTACATATATCTGACTATTCCTTGCTAGAACTGATAAAAATTTCTAAATTTTTTTGAGAAGAAAATTTTCAAATTTTTTATGGATTTAAGTAAAGCATGCGTAATTTCCTAATTGATTAAAGGAAATAGCTATTTTGTCAAAAACCTAATGGATTTGGGTAGGTTTTCGACGTTTCTAACGTATGTATTATACGTCGGAAATGTATGTCATTTACGTCACTGTTTCTGACAGACCATCTCTGATGGGAGCTATATTTAAATCTAAAGCGATTTTTCCCAATTTCAAAAGGGTTCGTCCTGGGCCAAATAAGTGAACTGTGCCAAATTTCATCAAAATCGGATCACAAATGCGACCTGTACTTTGTTAACAAAAAATAGATGGATGGACGGACGGACAGACGGACATGCATAAATCGACTTAAAAAATGATTCTATGGATATTCTCAAAAGGAGCCATGAGTCTATCTCGTTTCCATTTGCCTGTTACAAACATATGCACACAGACATAATATCCTGTACCACAGCGTAGTGAAGGGTATAAAAACCAAATTACAGGCTCTCAGATTGGATATCTGGGCTGAAATCTTCAACGGACAGAACACTTTTAAAAACATGGACCAATATCGCAAATTTTCTGTGAAGAACGTTTTTATTCACCAGAAATCCGTATTGCCAAATGACACCCACTTCGGAGGAAAACCTCAAAATACTGAAAAGTTGGTGGATACTTGCTTTTGAAACTATACCGAAAAAAAACTGAAAATATATCTTTCACCCAATGAGAACCCGGAATTGCAAATGTCATATATATCGGTTGTAAAATGCTGGTAAAACCTTAAAGAATGATTGTCAAATCAAACTCGACTTATATCGAAAAATATCTGCAAAGATGTTTCCAAGAACTCGAAACGGAAAAATAATTGCCACTGCGGTGGAGAAAATTTACTAAAAAATTAAAAAGAACCAAAAATGGGGAGGGATACCATTACACGTGAGCTATATCATAACAAGGACTTGTAGCGATAATTTGCTACAAAGGATTTTCGCACCCTCAAGGAATGTGTAAAGCCATATTACAACCACCAGGTGAAGATATGCGGCCTTCAAAATGTCAATGATGCGGGCCATTCTTTTAAATGGGGGTTGGGTAAAAAAAAAAAAACAATAAAAAATAAACTAAATTAAATTAAAAATTTTCAGCAATTTTTTTTTACACACTCCGAGAAACCAGAAAGCCACATTCCGCTCCCTTCTGTCGGGAAATTTGGCTAAAATGTTTAAAATATGGAAAATAGGGCGGAAACTTTTTTTACAGGTTCATGTTTTGACATTGCCCCTATAAAAAGGTTTGAAATAGTTTGGATAAAAGGTTTCTCATCCCCCCAAAAACTTGCAATACCAAATTAAGGCAATGTATGGCTTAATCTGGCTTCAGACTTCAAAATACCGAAAATGGAATGGTCCTTTATGTACGGTTTATGTCAAAAAAACGAGACCCATATTTATGCACAAGTGCTGCTCAGCGTGGGGAATAAAATCAATTTTTTAAAAAACATGCCCGAACTTGCCAAACTACGGAAATGGACCAATATTGATTATTTTTGGTAGAATTAGCTACCCACTGCAAACCAATAACACAAAATTACTGCCAAACTGGATGGAAGCGTGCACAAAATTCTAAATATACCGAATATTCCGTTAATATAGACCGTTTATAACCAGACCTACATTTAACAGTTCGTAAATGTCTGGCCACACAGGTGACCCGTACCTTGATGTCGGGATACGACAACCGGTAGAGTAAATGGTGATTCTGCGACCAATATTTCTTGGCGTTACAAACTCTTGGGACCACACCAACTAGTAATTCCACTAATACATAGTTGTGTTTGGTAGAAAAAACTTCACGTCTGTGTGAAATACATCCTTGTATTGAGCCTTGAATAAACAATTTGAAATAGTCCACCTGTGTTGATCAAATTTGGCAACCCCACCTCGTAACTGCATCGCTTACAATCGCGGCATCTCCGGCGCTATACAAATTTTCAGCAATGCACCTGCAATTTGAAAATTCACCGCCATCCAGACATGTGTAATTGTGTAGGTATATACATCTCAAAAGTGACTACATACATACTTATGTATACATGTATGAGTGCGGATATATTCTAGTGTTATATTGAATTCCGTTGCATGTTTTATGTATGTGTACAGATGTGTGCAGCGTACAGTTACCGACATATGTACGCTCATTTCCGAAAGCATATTTATTTTAACGAAAAATGGTAACAACCACAAAGAACTACGGCAATGTTGTAACAAATGTCAGTTACAGCAACGACGTCAACTATCAAAAAAAAGAAAAAACAAAATTATCGGCAGAATAAGAAACAAAAAATCACAGCATCCCCAAACAGTAATGGAACGGCTGGCATCATCATAGTCGCAACTCGCGACTCTCACTCTCCTCTGTTCGTTTATGGTTGTAAACATATCAAATGTTTGCTGTTAAGCCATCATTTTTGAGTTGAAACCAAACAAAACCGAACCGAACAGAAAAAAGTGAAGTGAACAGAGGATATTCGCCGAATAAAGATGAACAGCTATGCACAAACCACGCACACACACATAAATACCACCTTCAATACAGGGAGATATAGATATTCGCACAAGTGTACGCTGTTTCGTATCTGTAATAAATTACATACATACAAATGTACAGAATAAAATTGTACATACATATGGGTTTTCAGTTTCCGTTCCCAGCTGTTTGACTGATATAGATGCGTATTCACACATACACACACACACACTATCAGTGTTACAATTTACAGTGAATTATGAGAGGAAAATAATTTAATTAGTAATTGTTATTTAGTGTTCGTGTAATTGGGACCTGAGGTACTCACTAGCTGCGGTATTCCGGTAAAGAGTGGCCGATTTTTTGAATTTACAATTTACCAATGCTGTTACATAATATAACTAGCCTCAGAAGGCAGATACTTTTTTAATACCCTGCGCCATAAGGTGACTTAGCCCCCATAAAGGTACTTAGTTTTTTAACTTAGCTAAACCGAAGGTATCGTAATTTGGCTTCTTGGTGGGTCCTAGCCGAATTTTCAATCCAGATTATATAAATAATTGAATACTATTTCATTTATGTAGGCAGTTGACGTAGTAGGTTCATGTTTTGACGTATTTTGGCCTCTTTTTTAATACCCTGCACCATAAGGTGACATAGCCCCCCTATAAAGGTACTTAGTTTTTTAACTGTAATTTGGCATTACGACTTTTGGGTGGCATGTCCATGTTTCGGCAAAACCCCATTGAAATATTCCGTTCCATTTTCGAGGTATTAATTTCCCACCGATGGTAACTTTAATTAAAAATTGTTGGAGTTTGAAAAACAAATTTGAAGAGATGTTTCAATATAAGTCCATGTTTTGATAAAGTTTCCATGAAAAGGTCTCACCGATTTGCGATATTTTGAAGTTATTAGATTTTTTCCCAACAACCGTAATTTGACATTAGAGCTTCTTGGTGGGTTCTAGCCGAATTTTCAAACCAGCCTAGCTATAAGTTGTAGTATTGATAAAGTCCCAATAAGAAGGTCCTAGCCGTAAAAATATCTTGCCAGAAAATTTCAATATAGGTTCAAGTTTAGACATAACACCCATATAAGGATCTAGATATAAATATAATTTTCAAACGTAAGTAGCTGAAATTTGGGAACTTCGAGGTTTTGCAGAAGATATTCAATAAAGGTTCATGTTTTCACATAGCACCAAATATAGGTCCTGCTCTCTGTTGGGAATTTTGATGGGCCACATATTGATGTATTTTAATATTTCAGGTTTGTAAATGCCTTTTTAACCTCGAAGTGAGGCTCCAGCGAAATTCTCATACAGTTTATGTCGTTTGTCAGCTAAGTACTTCGCTTTGTTACAAGAGACATTTGGGTATGAAAGGTTTTTTGTATAGAAGCAATAGCTTCTGGGGAGAATATCCCAACAAAAAACTAAGGGAACTGATGAGGATCAGTGGCGTGATCCGAAACTATAGTCTTCCCTGCCTTACCCCTCGGCAAACAATGCCATACATTCCCCACTAATAAATAGTTGTTTTTTTTTTTTTTTTTTTTTTTTTTTTTTATAAAAACAACAAACTGGGATTCAGCCTGACTATTTTGCAAAAAACAAAATACAAATGGTATCCCAAATAAACCGCCAACACTACTTTCAGGTTCAGTTAATAAACTAAATTTCTGTACAACCTCGCATTGCTAAACCAAAGGTATCGTAATTTGGCTTCTTGCTGGGTCCTAGCCGAATTTTCAATCCAGATTATCTAAGTAATAGTATTCAAATCATCCATGTAGGCAATAGACGTAGTATGTTCAAGTTTTGACGTATTTTGGCTGCTATTTAAGGGTCCTGCCTGGTATAAAATGCTCGGTCCGTTCGAAAGAAGTGATTCCTTGCTTCAAGTTTATTCGCTATTACGCGTGAATTTTTATACCCTACACAACTATGGGTTGTCAGGGTATTATAGCTTTGTGCAGCACCAAGAGTTTGGAACGCCGCTAAATATTTGTCCTAGACCCACATTTAAGCATACCGATCGTCATATCTCGACTAGCTGAGTCGATCTAGACATATGTGTCCGTCCGTCCGTCTGTTCATTATAATTTGTAAACACGATACAGGCCACAGTTATAGACCAATCTTCTGGCCAATGAAGATCCCTATTGTTTTTGGTAAAGGTCGGTTAATATTTAGGGGATGAAATGGACCAAAAACTAAATTTTTGTCTGATTTTCTGGTCGCTCTAGAGGTCGCAATTATGGCCCAAACATCGCGAATTTTTACATGGAGAAGGAAATCGGGCCAAAGAATATCCATGCCTGTTTTGATAAAGATCGGTCAATATTTAGCGGGTCAAATGGACCTTGACTTTTGTGTGAAAAATGACAAACTTTGTATTCTATGGCGTATATATTTACTCCTGAAGGACATAGACGCGAAATGTTGATAGTATATCCAAGAGGAGTGGATGGCCTTTAAATTGATACCAATTACATTGTAGTATGTACTCGGAAGTGGGAGTTACACTTAAATATTTACTGGTGCTTAAGTATTCAGATATTATTTAGTAACCCATTACCACCCTAGAGGGCGAAAACATAGAGCTGATCGCTTTGAAATTTTCCATGAGGATCCAAGTATGGTCAAGCACAACGCCTATAATTTTCGGTGATGATCAGATAATGAGATTGGAATGAGGTGGAAATAAATCTTAATTTTTGGGTCTTTTCGAGTTGAAAGCCGAACATCACTGTGAAGGGAATCTGGTAATTAGATTAATGAACTAGAAGGGCTGAACTGTATATTAGTAATATTTGTTGACCTCTAGTCTGTCAAGAAATACTGCCCAAGCTCAGAATATAGAACCACACAAAGACCGCTCATTGGTTTATCATTAAAGAAATTTTGCAAGGCAAGAAAAAGGCGATAATTGCTTGGTGCCAAATTCGGACTGTATGGCGGATGCATTATAACTTCCTGTCCAAGCTCCCAAAGTTTCTGGCAAGTCACTGTAGATGTGTGTGGCCTAGCGTTATCCTGGTGGAACACGACACCTCTACTGTTGGCCAATTCATGCCGTTTCTGGTCAATTGCTATCTTCAAACGGTCCAGTTGTTGACAATAGAGATCAGAAATTTAGCGTTTGGCAATATGGAAGCAACTCATAATAATTGATCCCCCTTCAAGTCCAATCAAATGCATAATAGAACCTTCCTGGCCATTAGTCCTGGTTTGGCCACCGTTTGAGGTGGCTCTTTGACAATGATCGTTTTCGCACAGGGTTATTGTATGTGATCCATCTTCATCTCCAGTCACCATCCGTTTAAGAAATGGGTATATCTCATTCCGTTGAATCAAGACTTCGCAGATGGAAATTCGATCCATCCTATTTTTCCTATTTTCAAATATTGAGCTTCTTCTTAATCAAGCATAGTGTAAATGGTATAGAACAGTTTTTGGGCCGATTTTTAGCTCCTGGGCGATGTTACGACTGTTAACATGCCGGTCAACTTTGATAATTTTTCCGATTTTATCGACATTTCCATAATGGATTTCTTTTTCCCCAACCTTAAATTTCCTTTGGTAATTTTGCATCGTATATTATTCTGTTATTTCAATATTTTCTGTTTTTCCTTCTAACAACCCACTGTCCATAGTCATCGCACATGCATTCCTCAGACTTGATCTCATTCTCTAAGGATTATCGCATCAAATGCATTTTTAAGGCATCTGCACTTTTGAACACTTCGCTTATATTGAAATTTATGAATTCTTTAGATGTTTTATATGGCGATTATATTTTTCGTATAGCTTCGCTACATTCTTATGCTGCTGCGACTTCTAATACGGAGTTTTGGCCAATGACGTTGTCCTGCACGCAGTTATGTATAATATTTCAAAATGTTTTTTTTTCATATTTATGACCATTTGAGCGAAATCTAAAAAATAGAACCAAAAAAGAATTGCATAAAAATATTAAATTATTGTTTATGATCGGATGGAATGTGGATCCCTTTTTTGTTTGTAGTTCGGCAATGTTTGGGATTTGTACTTGACTTTTATGCTGTATTTATTCGCTTTTGTTGGTTATCTGTAGAGAGAAAAAAAACATTAAAATGAAAAATGATCAAGTTTGGTAATAAAATATTGTGTGTGTGTGTCTGTCTATCTGTAGGATATTGTCAAAATAATGGAATTTATTTGCAGGTTACTTTACTTTACACATTTTAGGGAATTTATGGTAGGGAAAAAAATTTTCAATGAAATTTCGATATAATAAATGTTTTCTGATGTCTATTTAGACTTCTTTAGATCGGAGTTTTTTTAACTCGAATATAGGGATTCCCACCAGCTCGTTTATTGGGATAATCTTCAGCAGATCGTATTTAAAGACTTCCTTTAGGTCGTCAATAGAAGTATCCTTCAACTCGAATTTAAAGACTCCCTCAAATTGTCTATAAAGACTCCTTTCAGCTATTCTACAAAGACTCCCTTCAGTCCGACTGTAAAGACTTTCTTCAGTCCGTCTATAGAGAATTCATTCAGTCCGTCCAAAGAGACTTGCTTCAGTTCGTCTATAGAGACTTCCTCAAGGTCGAAGGGAGTCTCCTTCAGCTCGTCAAAGACTCCCTACAGTCCTCTGATATCTATTTAGCCTTCTTCAGATCGGAGTTTTTTAACTCGTATATAGGGATTCCCACCAGCTCGTTTATTGGGATACTCTTCAGCTCATCTACAGATCGTATTTAAAGACTTCATTTAGGTCGTCTATAGAAAAATCCTTCAATTCGAATTTAAAGACTCCCTTCAATTTGTCTATAAAGACTCCTTTTAGCTATTCTACAAAGACTTCCTTCAGTCCGTCTATAGAGACTTCCTTCAGTCCGTCCAAAGAGACTTGCTTCAGTTCGTCTATAGAGACTTTCTTCAGTCCGTCTATAGAGACTTCCTCAAGGTCGAAGGGAGTCTCCTTCAGCTTGTCAAAGACTCCCTACAGTCCGTCTATAGAAACTTCCTTCAGTCCGTCTATAGAAACTTCCTTCAGTCCGTCTATAGAGACTTCCTTCAGACTCCCTTCAGTCCGTCTATAGAGACTTCCCTCAGTCCCTCTATAGAGACTTCCCTCAGTCCCTCTATAGAGACTTCCCTCAGTCCGTCTTAGAGAATTCATTAAGGTCGAAGGAAGTGTCCTTCAGCTCGTTTGTAAAGCTCCCATCAGCTCGTCCATAGAAACGGTATCTATAGATACTTGTCTTTAAAGACTACCTTCAACTCATCTATAGATATTCTTTTCTGATCGTCCATAAACACTCGTTTAAGCACGTCTATGGAGGCTGCCTACAACTCGTCTATAGGGACTCCTCTCAACTCTCTTCAGATCGCCTCTAAAGTATACATTTATGGAGGCACACGAAATATATTTTCTTGTGCGATCTCAGACTGACCTTAGACCCATCTAATGGTACTCTGCTGATTTACCTACTCCACCACACCATGGAAGATTGTGTGTGGAGACCCTGTGGCGGTAAATAAGAAATTGAGCAGCATTTCAATATGTACAACATTGTTTCAAATTGCCGAAATGGCTTTAAAAATGGTATCCTACTATGGGCTAGACCATCATAACATATCGAACGTAGATACAGATGGTGATTTGGATTAGATAAAATAGAAATAAAGTCTGAATTATTTATTACAATTACTGTAAATATGAAAACTAACCTCAAAGATCAAACAATGAGGCCACATATTACCCTCAACGGGTAATTTGAACTACACTCACAGTATTTTTATCAGAAAGCAGACATTTTTTGTTAAGCACACTAACACATTAATATATATATTCCACAAAGTAACTTTCAAGTACTCAGTAAATCATAGAGAAAACCTCCATCATCACACACCTCCTTCTCCTCCTCCTCTTCTCATCACACACCTCCTTCTCCTCCATCATTTTGTAGTGGGCAGGGGATACCCACTTTCTATTCTACAACCATAACTAAATGGCTAAAATATCCAGAAAATGTTTATAACTTTATTAGTTAAAATATAACTGGCAGAGAGAAGAAAACCTTCCATAGAACTAGAAAAAACCGCAAAACAACAAGCCAAGAACAATTTCTGTGTGGCAAAAAAGCAAACAAAAAAATCAACAGAGAAAATGGAATGAGGTGATCATTGATTGCACCACACAATGCCATGGTTTCAATAACCCCTGGACAAAAACCAAAACAAAATGCGGCTAGCGGCAGTGAGGGTCTGACACACCAAAGGAGATTTAATAACATTAATAGACGGTCAAAAGAAATACACATTTGGGCCTATAATCTTTCATATCAAAGCTAAGACCAAAGAAATATGAAATAAAAAAAATCAAGAGAAATAATAACAACAGCAGCAGCTAACAAAAGCCAAGCTAGAACAGAGCAATGCTGGCCAAATGGCTAAAGTTTTTCTTTTGTTTTCCTTATCGTTAGAGAACAAGTACCATATGTGGTTATTACAGTTAGACCTCAAATATTGTGTAAGATGGAGAAAGGGCAATATAGGGATTCCATATCCCTATGTTGTAAAGGATAGGAATGATTGAAAATAGTTGCTAAAGAAATAATTTAATAAAATATTTACAGGGATCTGCTGATATTGTTTATTACTACCATTATTACACTAGAGAGTAGCGGTTAATATTGAGCGGGTCAAATGAACCGAGACGTTTGTCTTTTAAATACCAAAATTCGAATCTTTAAATATCAAAAAATATTAGGTTGGGGAAAAATTAAGTATCGATCAAATCATTTTAGCAGCCGTTACATCGCCCAGAAGCTAAAAATTTTTATGGTCGATTTTTAGCTTCTGGGCGATGTTACGGCTGTTTTAAACCATTTACACAGAGCTGGATTCAAAAAAGCTCGATGTTTGGGTGCCACAATTAACAGAAAAAAATAGAATGGATGGAATTTCCATCTGCGAAGCCTTGGTTAAACGGAATGAAGGCCCATTTCTTAAACGGATGGTGACTGGAGATGAGAAATGGATCACATACGAAAACTATAGTGTATCAAAGAGCGGTGAAGCACCTCAAACGGGGGCCAAACCAGGACTAACGGCCAGGAAAGTTCTGCTTTGCATTTGGTGGGACTGGAGTTGGAGTTTATTGTGAGTTGCATCCATATGGTCAAACGCTAAATTCTGATCTCTACTGTCAAAAACTGGACCGTTTGAAGATAGCAATTGACCAGAAACGGTCAGAATTGACCAACAGGATAGGTGTCGTTTTCCACCAGGACAACGCTAAGCAACACAAAAGTTTTAATGCATCCGCCATACAATCCGGTTTTCCGGTTTCTCTGGTCGCTCCAGAGACCGCAAATATGGACCGAACATCGTGAAATTTTACGTGGAGTAGGGGATCGGGTCAAAGAAGGAGCATGCCTGTTTTGATAAAGATCAGTCAATATTTAGCGGGTCAAATGGACCCTGACTTTTGTGTGAAAAATTACAAAATTTGTATTCTATGGCGAATATATTTACTCCCGAAGGACATAGACTCGAGAAGTTGATAGTATATCCAAGAGGAGTGGTTGCCCTTTAAATTGATACCAATTATATTGTAGTAAGTACTCGGATGCGGGAGTTACACGTAAATTTTTACAGGTGCTTACGTACTCAGACATTTTTTAGTAACCCATTACCACACTAGAGGGCGGAAATATATCCCTGATCGCTTTGATATATTTCATGAGGTTCCAGTTAGGGTCAAGGACAACGCCTATAATTTTCAGCGATGATCAGATAATAATTTTGGGATAAATTGGACAGAAAACTTTTTTTCTCTTGTTTTTCGAGTCGATCTATAGGCCACAATCGAAAGCTGAATATCACAACAAAATCCACGGTGAAGGGAATCTGGACAAGTAATTAGAAGGACTGTACTGAATAATATTCGTTGACCTCTCGTCGGTCAAGAGGGTGCGAAATATTACCCAAGCTCAGCATAAAGAACCACAGAAAGTTAGATTTTCGTAAAAGTTGTGTAGGGTATCAAATGGTCGGCCCCGTCCGACTATACTGCTCCGCTCACTGGTTTTTTCCTTAGCAAAATATTTTTAATGATAAAAAATTGTTATCTAGAGAGGATTCTGAAAAGCGACTACTAGCGTTTTTTGCAAATAGAGAGCAGGACTTCTATGACACAGACATTATCAAGTTACCTTTAAAATGATAACAAATCATACAACAAAACGGTGCATATTTGTCCCAACCTAAATATTACTCGATCAGTACCAAAATCAGTAGGGGTCTTCTTTGGCAGGATTTACATGTCAAAATTTCGTTGCGATTGGTCCATAACTGACGGATGACGAACGGATGTACGGACAAACATAGCTCTAGATCGCTTATGTTAGTTGATATATGACGATCAGTATACTAAAAGTTAAGTCTCTGTGCCACATAGAGCTATAATGCCCTTACAACTTAGTTGTGGAGGTTAAAAAATACGCTGCGGAAATAGACTATAAAATTAGTTTAAGAAATCGGTATTAAAATATTTTTATGCAAATAAAAAACGAACTTTTTTGTATGTCCCCCACCCTGATGCAAGGAATGAAATTCGCATTTTCATTATCCCTTCTGTGAGACAGACATAACTGTTCACGTGCATATACAACAACTATATTCAATATTTTCCAAAAAATATTTTAAAAAATCTCACAATAATAAGTAACACTTATTCTTATCAAAACAAAAAAAAAGCACAGTTGGTTCTTAGCAGCAATTCAATTGCTGACTACGTTGGGTTTCTGACTGTCGAACTTGAAATCAGTGTGTAACCGAATGCCAGTTATTATTGTTACACTATAAAGATTACTGCCACCAGATAGAAGTTGCCTCCAAAACCTATTTGGAAATATTTCAATGCAGTTTTCTTCAATTTTGTTCCAGACGAGGAGTGCAACAGCAGCAACGACAACAATAGAAACACTCGAATCAAATGTTCGGTCAGTTGGTTGGTCATTCATATGAGTAACTGTTAGTGTATGATGTCCATAGAAATCAAACCAGCAAACAATGGCAACCAGCAGCCAACAACCGATGTAGTAGGAACTACAATATTACCTCTACCACCAGAATAGCCACATGACCACAATGGTAGAGCAGAACCACCATATTGTCTCTCCCTCCATCCCACAATGCCATTTGGTGTAGTTATTCTCTAGTACAAGATTATTGGTTCAGTTCATTGTTTTGTTGGGTCAAATTAGGTTCTTTTATAATTTTAGAAATGTAGTTTGTTGTAGTTATTGCCATTGTGATGATTTCGAGATAAATATTTGCCGCATATTATAATACCTGCAGCACATGGATGATAGTGGCAATAAAAATAATAATAACCACAACACCGTATGAGGGCCCTCTTTTCGGGGGTGTTCGTACGTTTTGTTACAATTTTCTAGCATTTAGTTTTTTTCATTTTATTTTCAATTGTATTGTTATTTTTCTCTACCATCCTCTATAGAATTGTGGGTATATTCAGTTTGTCATTCCATCTGCAACACCGCGAAATATTCATCGGAAACTACTACTCTTATGATGTATTGCAAATAGGATAAATCGGCGCACATTTTGGTCGCGATCCATTGTCGAAATATTTTACATTCCAGGTCCATGAAAGATGAAAATCATCTTTCGAGAATTTATAATCTGACAAGAGGTTTCAAATATTGCGAAATATTACTCAGGTTCAGAATATAAAGCCGCAGAAAGTTAGATTTCCATGGTAGTGGTGTAGGGTATCATATAGACGGTTCCGTCCGACTATACTGATCCGCTCACTGGTTATTGTTATTATTTTTGTTCCCCTGGTGGAGGGTATTCGAATTTCGGTCCGGCTGAATTTAAAGGCGTTTTGGTATGTTTATACCCTTCACAGGGTATTATGTCTTTGTGCATATGTTTGTAACAGGCAAAAATAATCGAGATACACCCATTGTTCCTTTTGAGAATATGCATAGAATCACTTTCTGAGTCGATTTATGCATGTCTGTCTGTCCGTAATGAATTATGTCTAGAATGATGTGGGTTAAGTTTCCTGAAAATCGATCCAGATTTAGATATAGCTCCCATATATATTTTCGTCCGATTTTATGTAAATGGTGTACCAAAGTCCCTATATATGTTTCGATTTGCACGAAATTTGGCACAGCGTACTGAATTAAGTCTAGAATGATGTGTGTTAAGTTTCCTGAATATCGGTCCAGATTTAGATATAACTCTCATATATATAAATGGTTCACCAAAGACCCCAAGGTAGGCCGATTTACAAAAAATTTGGCACAGCGTACTGAAGTAGATATAACCTATCTTGAAGCAACCCTGTATCTGACCAAATGAAAAATATAGTATAGGTTGCAGAATTACATGTTTTTGGATCCATTTTCATGTTAATGGTCCTTTAAAAATTCGACGTCTCTTAGGATTCATCAGTTGAATATACCCACAGTGGTGAAGGGTATCATATAGTCGGCTCCGTCCGACTTTACTTCTTTCCTTACTGGTTTTTTTTTTTCAAGTGTCTATATGATCGCTTACATTTTTTTGTTCTCCTTAAAAAAAGGAAGGAAAAACGAAACAGTATGTTCAGTAAACTGATCATTCAAATAATTACTTCACATTCGAATACAGTTGTTAGATACTGTCTGTCAGCCACATTGTATGCCAAATTGACTGCCTCCCGCACCCCAATTGAAGAAAACTAGAAAACAAAGAAACACGAATGAACAAAAGACCCCAACCAGCCAATAGACAAACAAACAAAACAAAACCAAAGTCAAAACAATGTCCATATTTTCCAGATAATATCTCATCACCACAATGGTAATTACCATACAAAATATATTTGTACAAACGAATGTATTCTGAATTTATTTCGAATAGCACTTCTACAATTCGAGTCCATAATTTAATTTTTGTTTTTGGTTTTGTTTCGAAACAATGCCACTGTTATTATTAAGAAAATGCACACTTTAAAGGAATTACACTACAAATACCATTACAATTATTAGGAGCAACATTTTTGGATTTTGTTTTTTGTGTTATTCCCCTCAGTTCTCCACCTCTGTTCGCGTACTCACCCATATGACAATTAAACAAATTTCATTGTTATGAATCAGAATATCAATCTGTAAAGTTGCTTTGGCAGTTTTTTGTGGCGGATGAGGGTAGTTGAAATACAATTGCATTTGAATTGGCAACCAAACAACAACTTCTTATCAAGATGAAGTGTTTTGGAATTTTTGCACTGATTAAATTGTACAAATTTCAATAATATTGTTGTTTAATATTATTTTAAATTAATAACAGATTTCGGATTAGGATTTTTAAATTAGACTCAGAAGGAGAATATTTAACGATAAGTAAAAAAAACAATGAAGGCCAGTTAGCGCGTATTAAATTAAATGTAAGGAGAAAATTGGTGTGATTTTCAAGATTTTCTTGAAGGAAACGACTAGAATCAGTGGGTGGCGTAGGGGATAATAGATACCAAGCAACGGCTCTGATTGACTTTAACATGGCGAAGTCCAGGCTTATCTTGGTCCCTCTTTCATCTCAATTGTGGACACTGACCTCCCCGCGGTGCCACCTGCGGAGCTATTTTCATCACCCGATGAAATAATGAGCTAATATGTGCCGCGAGTTCACCCATAAGAACTATAAAAAAATGGGTTGAGGCGTCGGGTTAGTTGTCCACTCTCGGAAAACCCAACCTACTATGAAAAGGCAAAGAAAAAGAAAACCAAACCCCCCTAATGTTGACGACCCTCGCAAACGTATAAAGGATCACGATCTGCGAATCTGCACTTGGAATGTGCGCATCGCTTTGGCGGATGTACTCAAGAAGTACAAAACCGATATTATTGCCTTACAGGAAATGCGATGGAAAGGGACTGGCGTAAGTAAATCAGATGATTACGCTCTGTATTATAGCTGCCATCAAACGTGACATGCATTTAGCTGCGGATTTATGGTTAACAGGAGAATAAAAGACCTCGTCTCTGGATTCACTCCAGTAGATGAGCGAATTGCTATAATCCGAAGCGAAGCTCTTCTACATCATTCTCATTTGCGCCCATGCTCCGAGCGAAGATAAAGATAAGCATAGCAAAGGCATATTTTACGAACGCTTAGAAACAGCATATGATCGTTGACCTGCCCATGACATTAACATTCTGATAAGAGATTTTAATGTAAAAATCGGAAGGGAAAATATCTTTGGCCCCACCGTCGGAAAATTCAGCCTCCATGAATAAACATCAGACAACGCCATGAGGTTAATTGACTTCGCGACAGCAAAATACATGGTAGTTAGCAGGACCAGATTCAAGCATCACGATATACACAAGGTCACTTGGATTTCTCCCCATCGTACAACGAGGAATCAAATCGATCATGTTGTGATAGACGGAAGGCATTCACCCAGTGTTTCGATTCTCACCATTACCTTGTGGCAGCCAAGGTACGCATCCGTCTTGATGTAACAGAAAAGGTACGATCTAATGTAACACGAAAATTTGACAAATTTCGAAAAGCTGCAAACACACCAGATAGCAGAAGCCTACTCCGCTCAACTTACCCGCTCAACTTACCCGCTCAACTTACCCGCTCAACTTACCCAACCCTTGTCCCGATAATAATATAGAAGCACAATGACAAACGATTGCTCACTCCCTACAAACTGCAGAAAAAGCAACACTTGGATACCAAAGACCACCATCAAGGAATCCATAGTACGATCAGAAGTGTCGTAATGCTACTGATATGAAAAACGCATCGTATACGGCAACCTTGCGGACAGTAGCAACACGTAATGCGATGGAGAAATATCGGGAGAAAAGCAGAGAGGAGAAACGTGTTTTCAGAAAAACAAGAAAGAGCAAGAAAAAAGTGAGGTTGAGCAAATCGAGATGTACAGAAGTCAGAATGATGTCGAAAATGCTATCAACGGATAAAACACCGAACCGAAGGCTTTGGTGCAGGTACATCCTCCTGTAGAGATAAAGAAGGAAACCTGGTGACAGATACAAACAGCGTGCTGAGAATCTGGAACGAGCATTTTGAAAAACTTCTGGTATCAACTAGTAGCAGTTAAGTGGATACCCCAGAACCAATAATAGATGACAGTATAGAGTGTATACCACCTAGCCAAGATGAAGTCAGAATAGCAATCAATCGACTGAAGAATAATAAAGCAGCAGGTGCCGATGGGTTACAAGCCGAACTATTCAAGATTGGTGGTCAGATGCTGGTAAGGATCATTTATGTCAAATGTTATGCAGAATGCGATGGGAAACCTTTGGGGCGGAGGAAACCCCTTTTTTTATTTGAGGATGTATTGGTCTCTAATAAAGCAGCAGGTGCTGATGGGTTACAAGCCGAACTGGTGGTCAGATGCTGGTAAGGAATAGTCAGATGCTGGTAATTAGTACAATATGATTGGAACCTCAGCATCCCTCCTGTGTCCCGTGCACTAAAAAGGAGACAAGACGATATGATCCAACTATAGAGGAATAAGTCTCCTTCCCATCGCATATAAAGTTCTATTCAGGGTACTGTATGAACGACTGAAGCCAATGGTCAATGACATTATTGGACCATACCAATGTAACTTCAGACCTAGCGAATCCACCATTGACCAGATTTTCACTTTGCGCCAAAGCCTGGAAAAAAATCACGAAAAACACATCAACACATTCCACCTATTCGTCGACTATAAAGCCGCATTCGACAGCCCTATCCGTTCAGAGGTGTATAAAGCCATGCCTGCGTTTGGCATTCCTGCAACATTAATACGGATATGCAGGACAACTTTAAGTGGCACAAGGTCAGCAGTTAAAGTAGGAACGGACTTATCGGAGCCCTTCAATACCGTACAAGGATTGAGACAAGGTGACAGTTTGTCGTGTGATCTTTTTAACATCCTGCTGGAAAAGGTCATACGAGACACATGTTACTCGTCTACACCGATGAGATCGACATAATGGGTCGAACACTGAGAGCGGTAACAGCCACTTTTGAACAAATGGAGGAGTCGGCCAAAGTGGGTCTGTTCGTAAATGGCGAGAACACCAAGCTGATGGTATCAACGCGCAAGACGTCCAGTAGACTCGGACCAACTGTGGAACTTGAGAACCACAGCTTAGAGGTAGTCAAAGATTTTATATACCTTGGCACCGCCATAAATAAAACGAATGTCATAAGGAGCCTCTAAAAAGTATTCTTTAAAAAATGGACGCCTATTGGAGCCTCCAAAAATATTCTTTAAAAAATTCACGCATATTTTAGCCACAAAAAATATTTTTTAAAAAATCCACGCCTATTTTAGCCACAAAAAAAATATTTTTTAAAAAATCCACGACTATTGGAGCCACCAATAATATTCTTTGAAAAATGGACGCCTATTAGAGCCTCCAAAAATGTTCTTTAAAAAATTCACGCCTATTGAAGCCACCAAAAAATATTTATTAAAAAATCCGCGCCTATTGGAGCCCCCAATAAATATTGTTTAAAAATCCACGCCTGTTGTTTAAAAATCCTCACCTGTTTGTGTCTCTAAAAATATTATATAAGTCCGCACCTGTTTTCTTCCATAAAAAAATATTCTATAAAAAACGATGCTGTTTGTTTACCTCAAAAATATTCTATATTTTTTAATTAAAGAAAAATTATTTTCAAATCACAAAATAAAACCAGCATGTTGTAGCAGCCCTAATTATTTTTATGTGAACCAAAATTCCAGCATTTGATTAAAAAAAAGACTGAAATGTCTCCACTGATTACCAAATTGTTTTTTACTCGATCTTAATTGATTAAAGAATTAGACAAGACAAAAAATTGAAATGAAACCTCTTAACTTTCCAATAACTGTCGTTAGATACGGATCTTTAATGATTTCTTTCTATATCGAGATAGATAGATATATTTAATGGAAATTGTCTTAATAACCGTCGCTGTCTTACAAATGCAACAACAAATTTCCTAGTTATACCAGACGATGATCGTAACGACGATCCAGCATTTCATTCATTCATTGTGCGGCTGCTGCCGCCACATAACATAATCCACCATGCAACGCGGTTTTATTTTTTTCGCTTTGCCACAATTGCCAAAGTGATTATCAATTAACGGAGGAAAATTCGAAAATAAAAAAAAAAATCCGAACTTCAAAGTCATCTTGGAAAATGCAGTGCAGAGTAGAAGCGAAGACAGACATATGAAATCAAACAACAACATAAAGACATAGCAGTCAACATACAGTCATTCTGGCATTTAGCCTAGCCGGGCAGCCAGCATCATTGCCTGGCAATCGACAACAATCAGTAACACAGCAACATGCAACAGAAATGAAATGAAAATGCTCGTAAAATGTTTAACTTAATCAACAACCAACCATGCAACCACCAACTGCCAGTCCGGAACAAGCAAATCGAACGGACGAACAACCGATCGTTCGTCCGTGTAACCAACAAACAACATTAACAACGACACAATGATTTGATACGATTCGTTGAAAAGCGATTTGATGCAATTCGATGCGATACGATTTGAGTGGAGAGCTGCTTCAATTAAATGCTAAAAATTGATCTGCGAACATCAATGCCACCAATTGAAAGCTGCAACCCCCTTCGCCCATATCCATTTGATTGGCTGGCCATAGATCGTTGGGTCTGTCCATATGTTTGGCCATTCTCTAGCGAACCACCATCATATGTTTCTATTTTATTTTTTTGGTTAAATGTTGTTTGATTGTTACTTGTATGATGATTGTCTATCGCCTTGTCTGTCTGTCTGTCTGTTTGTCCGTCCATCTTTCTATGTCATCGCATCCTTCCGAGTTGTCTGTCTCCGTATGTTTGTGTGATTGCCTGGTTTAGATAAATGATCTCTTCTCTATGAAAGTAACATGAAATTCCCCTCTGTCTTGTAGTACAGAAAGCGTAACATGAAATGTGAATGCATTTTGAGATTTTTCCGAACAACAAAAGGAGACTGACTGCAGATTATTGGAGCTAAACAATTAGATAAAATAAATACAACAACAACGAAAATAAACAACTTCAATTGAATATCATAATAAAAAAACAGGGGTGGCAAAGAGTAAACTATTATTTATAGAATATTTTTTTCGGAAAACTGCTAATAAATTCAAATTTGTATCCTACATTTTCGGAAGGACTTTAGTAGAGTTTTTTTTTTTAAGAATATTTCTTTATTAATAAATAATGTTTCGGAAGAATTATAGGGGCGGACTTGTAAAGAATATTTTTTGGAATAACTATAAGCTAACTATAAGCTTCACCACACTGTGGAACAGGGTATTATGTCTTTGTGCATATGTATGTAACAGGCAAAAGGAAACGAGATAGACACATGGTTTCTTTTAAGAATATGAATAGAATCACTTTCTGAGTCGATTTACGCATGTCCGTCTGTCCGTCCGTCCATGTATTTTTGTGAACAAAGTACAGGTCGCATTTATGATCCGATTTGGATGCCATTTGGCATAGGTCACTTATTTGACCCAAGGACGAACCCTATTGAAATTGGGAAAAACCGGTTCAGATTTAGATATAGCTCCCATATATATTTTCTTCCGATTTAATGTAAATGGTGCAACAAAGTCCCTATATATATCTTTCGATTTGCACGAAATTTTGCACAGCGTAATGAATGTGTGCTGAGTTTCATGAAAATCAGTTAAGATTTAGATATAGCTTTCATATATATTTTCGTTCGATTTAATGTAAATGGTGCACCGAAGTCCCTATATATCTTTCGATTTGCACGAAATTTAGCATATCGAATTCAATTAGGTCTAGAATGATGTGTGCTAAGTTTCGTGAAAATCGGTTCAGATTTAGATATAGCTCTCATATATAGTTTTGTCCAATTTTAAGTTAATGGTGCACCAAAGGTCCTATATATCATTCGATTTGCACGAAATCTGGCAGAGCGTTCTGTATTAAGCTCAGAATGATGTGTGCTGAGATTGGTGGAAATCGGTTCAGATTTAGATATAGCTCTCATATATAGTTTCGTCCGATTTTATGTAAATGGTGCACCAAAGTCCCTATATGTCATTAGGTCTAGAATAATGTGTGTTAAGTTTCCTGAAAATCAGTTCAGATTTAGATATAGCTTCCACATATATTTTCGTCCTTATAAATGTAAATGGTGCACCAAAGTCCCTATATATCTTTCGATTTGCACCAAATTTGGCACAGCGTAATGAATTAGGCCTAGAATGATGTGTGCAGAGTTTCATGAAAATCGGTTCAGATTTAGATATAGCTCTCATATATAGTTTTGTCCGATTTTAAGTTAATGGTGCACCAAAGGTCCTATATATCATTCGATTTGCACGAAATCTGGCAGAGCGTTCTGTATTAAGCTCAGAATGATGTGTGCTGAGTTTGGTGAAAATCGGATCAGATTTAGATATAGCTCTCATATATATTTTTTCGTTCGATTTATTTAAATGGTTCACCAAAGTCCCTATATGTCATTAGGTCTAGAATAATGTGTGTTAAGTTTCCTGAAAATCAATTCAGGTTTAGATATAGCTTCTATATCTGACCAAATGAACAAATTAGTATAGGTTGCAGAATGACATGTTTATGAATCCAATTTCATTTTGCTGGTCCTTTAAAAATGTGACGTCTATTAGGATTCATCTGTTGAATATACCCAAAGTGGTGAAGGGTATCATATAGTCGGCCCCGTCCGACTTCACTACTTTCCTTACTGGTTTAATAAATAATTTAGTATGTAAACCTGTAAACGTGAACTTTTTGAAGAATTCTCTAAAGACAACATTTTTAAGGATTGTAAGCGAGATTTTTTTAAATAAAAATTTGGAGGGTCCTACAATTACTTTGATTAGCAGTTCCTTACAAAAATGTGTATTCTTTAAAAAAAGTCCACGCCTCTTGGTGCCTCTAAAAATATTCTTTAAAAAATCCACACCTTTTGGTGCCTCTAAAATCTATTCTTTAAAATAATCCACACCTGTTGGTGCCTCTAAGAAATATTCTTTAAAAAATCCACGCCTGTTGAAGGACGCATTTTTAACAACAACTATAGCATGTTTTATTATGACCCATATCAGCGTGGATTCTTATACCATCCAGCATTTGGCGGATTGCTTATGAAATGTGTCATCCGTTTGCAAAACTTCGAAATCTTCGTTGGACACGCCCTAAGGTTCTTCTTGGGTAGAAAATTGGATTTACATTGTGTAGAACATCACCCGCACTATATACATTGGGTCGTGTTTCGATTAGCCCCTCATTGAATTTCAAATCTACCCAACAAAACTTGTTAATATTGATCCAGGTTTTCATATAGCTCCCATGTTAAGGTGCCACACCATTTTTGTCCTTTTGAAAGTGACTACATTATAATAGTGACTACAAATAAGATTTATGAATTTTATTTCCGACTTTGAGGTCTTCTTTAGGACTAGAGGCACTCTAGTGGACCTAGATATTTTCTATAAGACTTTACGGGGCCTATTAGTTCTAGAGGCCGTATATGATACCTAGATATCTCCTTTGGTTTTCTATAATACTATGAGGTCTTCCTAGAGACCAATACTTACTTACTTACTTGGCTGGCATGTGACAGAACTTTAGTTCCATATGCCGAGCTTAAAAAAGAATTCAGGTGCGTGGGTCTTTTGCGCAGTTTTTTCCAAATTGAAAGACCACATTCGGCAATGTTGTCATGCACTTGGTTTTTCCATTGTATTCGTGGCCTTCCCCTTCTGCGTGAACCATCAGCTGGTTCGCTTTTATATGCCTTCTGGGCTGGGGCATCTTCATCCATTCACACAACATGACCTAGCCAACTTAGTCGCTGCAGCTCAATACGTCTAACAATGTCGATGTCCGAGAATAGCTGGTACAACTCATGGTTCATTCGACGGCGATATTCACCATCAACACAGATCGGCCCAAAGATCTTTCGGAGAATTTTTCTCTCAAACACTCCAAGAGCTGCCTCATATGCTTGCTCAAGTACCCATGCTTCAGATCCATATAACAGCACGGGTAGTATCAGCGTCTAGTAGATTGTGAGTTTGGTCTGGCGGGAGGTAGCCTTGCTTTTGAGTTCTTTGCTCAGACCATAGTAGCATCTCTTAGCCATCGCTATCCTTCTCCGAATTTCAAAACTGATGTCATTCGTTTTGTTTATGGCGGTACCAAGGTATATAAAATCTTTGACTACCTCAAAGCTGTAGTTCTCAAGTTCCACAGTCTACTGGACGTCTTGCGCGTTAATACCATCAGCTTGGTCTTCTCGCCGTTTACTGCCAGGCCCACTTTGGCAGACTCCTTTTCAATTTGTTCAAAGCTGGCTGTTACCGCTGTCAGTGTTCGACCCATTATGTAGATGTCATCGGTGTAGGCGAGTAACATGTGTTGTAGCTTCTCGTATGACCTTTCGTATAACTGTCACTTTGTCTGAATCCTCGTTCGGTATTAAGGGGTCCGAGAGGCCCTTTCCGACTTGATCTTGTGTCAGTTAAAGTTATGCTGCATAGCCGTATTAATTTTTCAGGAATACCAAACGCAGACATGGCTTTATATACCTCTGAACGGATAGGGCTGTCGAATGCGGCTTTATAGTCGACGAATAGATGGAGTGTTTCGATGTGTTTTTCGCGGGTTTTTTTCCGGATTTGGCGCAGAGGGAAAATCTGGTCGATGGTGGATTTGCCAGGTCTGAAGCCCAATTGGTATGGTCCAATAATCTCATTGACCTTTGGCTTCAGTCGTTCACACAGTAAACTGGATAGCACCTTTATATGCGATGGGAAGGAGACTTATTCCTCTGTAGTTGAAACATGTCGTCATGTCTCCTTTTTTGTGCTCGGAACACAGGATGCTGAGGTTCCAATCATTGGGCATGCATTCTTCGCCAAATCGTACTAATCATCTGGTGCATGTTCCTTACCAGCATCTGACCACCAGTCTTGAATAGTTCGGCTTGTAACCCATCGGCACCTGCTGCTTTATTAGAGACCAATACATCCTCAAATAAAAAAGGGGTTTCCTCCGCCCCAAAGGTTTCCCATCCCATTCTGCATAACATTTGACATAAATGATTGTGTGTGTGTTTTTTTTGAGAAAATTGTAACATTCAATATATACATAGATTGGTTATAAAACAAAGTTTCCAAAATGTTGTCTCATGTGTGTGTAGAAATAACATCTTGTTTAATTGAACATTTAGCATACAAAATGATGAGACAGCCAACAGCAGCAACAACAACAACATCAAATCCTACATATAACCATCATCAGTGGACAACATTTGCACAGCATTCTTCCAGTCTTCCGTTGCTACATTTTTTTCGGCAAAAATCTTTCTCAAAGTCCAAATCAAAGCGACAACGAACGATCTGTTGTTGCACACGAACAACAACAAAACCAGCAACAAAGGAAGACAAACAGATCAAACTGAACTGAAGTTGAGGATGGATGGATGGATGGATGAAATCATTGCATGACGATTACGATTGTTTTTGGGTGATTGGGATTTAAAGGTAATCAGAGTGAATGCTTGTTGTTGTCATCACTCTTGATGTTGTTGTTGCAGTTGTTGCTGTTTATTTGTACTTTTAGCTGATTTTTCGTTTAGAACACAATACAATGGGCCACATGGTCTTAGTCAGAGCAGCAGCAGTCAGGCAAACAATCAGACGCATTTGTTGTAAATTCAGTAGAGTTGAATGGACCAGAGGCAAGTCAGCAAAGCAGAACATAGCAATTTGCGCTCGTCGTCGCTCGATTGTCGATTGTTAAACAAACATTACGCGCAATTGTTTACTGTCAAACGCAAAGCTCGTAAAATTCACCGTTCAATGGCTGGAGTTGCACAGGGACATCGAAGTGTGGTATGGAGGATTTTCTGAAGAACGATTTTTGAAAACCAGCTAAGCTTGTCGATGTTTTAAGAAAAAAATTTTGAAAGGTCTGCTTTGTGTCTATATTTCAAAGAGAAATTCGTCGATTTTTAAAAGAATGACTTTTGGAAGGATCTTCAAAGTTTGGATCTACTAAATGTATATCTTGTAAAGACCTTGAATGCGTGGGGTTTTTAAACAATAATTTTTTAAAAGGCCATAAAACATGGATTTTTAAAAATAAATATTTTTAAAAGGACCTTCTAAGCGTGGATTTAAAAAAAAATAATTTCTAGAAGGACCTTCAAAGCTTGGATTTTTGAAAAATAATTTTTAGAAAGGCCTTCAGAGCGTGAATTTTAAAGGAAATTTTTTGTAAGAATAATTTAAAAAGCATGGATCTAAGAAGAATATTTTTTAGATTGACCTTCAATGCGTATTTAAAGAATAAGTGTTAAATGGTCCTTCAATACGTGGCGTTTTTAAATTCTAGGATGGGGAAAAATAAATCCATTATTTGTATATGTATATCTGATTGGGGCCCAATATGCGCCGGTTTGTTGTATGATTTGTTGTCATTTTACAAGTAACTTCATAATGCTTCTCTCATAGAAGTCCTGCTCTCTATTTGCAGAAAACTCTAGTACTCGATCTTCACAATCCTCCCTACATACCAATTTTTTATAATTAAAGAAATTTTGCAATGCAAGGGAAAAAATGATAATCCCTTGCTGCCAAGGGAGACTGTATGGGACTGTATGGGAGATGCATTAAAACTTCCCAACCAAGCTCCCAAAGTTTCTTGGCGAGTCACTGTAGATGTGTGTTGCCTAACGTTGTCCTGGTGAAATATGACACCTCTCCTGTTGGCCAATTCCGGCCGTTTCTGGTCAATTGCTATCTTCAAACGATCCAGTTGTTAACAATACAGATCAGAATTTAGCGTTTGGCCATATGGAATCAACTCATAATAAATAATCCTCTTCCAGTCCCACCACCGTTTGAGGTGCTTCACCGCTCTTTAACCACGAGTTATCGTATGGGATCAATTTCTCATCTCCAGTTACGATCCGTTTCATAAATTGGTCTTTCTCATTCCGTTTGGCCAAGGCTTCGCAAATGGAAATTCGATCCATCCTATTTTTTGTGTTACTTGGTGAGGCACCCAAACATCGAGCTTCTTTTTGAATCCAGATTTGTGTAAATGGGTTAAAACTGTTATATGCTCGATTTTTACCTCCTGGGCGATGTTACGACTGCTAACATGTCGGTGTCCCCAATATAATATAAATTTTTAGATGGACCTTTAGTACGTGTTTTTATACCCTACACAACTATGTTGTCAGGGTATTATAGCTTTGTGCAGCCCCAAAAGTTTGTAACGCCGCGAAATATTGGTCCTAGACCCACCATTAAGTATACCGATCGTCATATCTCGACTAGCTGAGTCGATCTAGACATGTGTGTCCGTCCGTCCGTCTGTACATTATATGGACCAAATGGACCAAAAAATTTATTTTTGTCCAATTTTCTGGTCGCTCCAGAGGCCGCAATTACGGCCCGAACTTCGCGAACTTTCACATGGAGAAGGGGGTCGGGCCAAAGAATAAGCATGCCTGTTTTTTTTAAAGATCGGTCAATGTTTAGGGGGCCAAATGGACCCCAATTTTTGTGTGAAAAATTACAAATTTGTATTCTATGGCTTATATATTTACTCCTGAAGGACATAGACCCGAGAAGTTGGCAGTATATCCAAGAGGAGTGGTTGACCTTTAACTTGATATCAATCATATTGTCGTAGGTACTCGGATGCGGGAGTTACACTTAAATATTAACAGGTGTTTACGTATTCATATATTATTTAGTAACCCATTACCATACTGGAGGGCGGAAAAATAGCGCTGATCGCTTCGATATGTTCCATGAGGTTCCAGTTATGGTCAAAGACAACGCCTATAATTTTTGGCGATGATCAGATAATAATTTTGGGATGAAGTGGACTGAAAACTTATTTATTTTTTAATTTTCGAGTCTACCTATAAACCACAATTATAAGCCGAACATAACCACAGAACCTACGGTGAAGGGAATGTGGAAATGCAATTAGAAGGTCTGTACGGAATATTAGTTATATTTGTTGACCTCAAGTCGGTGAAAAGGGTGCAACTATCACGAAATATTGTCCAGGCTCAGAATAAAAATCAGCAGAAAGTTTGAGTTTCGAGGTAGTTATGTAGGGTATCGTATGGTCGGCACTGCTCCGCTCACAGGTTTTTAAATATTTTTGAAAGCACACGACCGATAGTTTCTTTCAAAATGCCTATAACACCAAACCCGAAACCAGTGTTCAGGTCGATAAACAAAACACTAGGCTATTAGATGCGTTCGTTTGTTTGTTGTCCCGCACTGATCGGTGATTCAATGTTGTTTGATGTTGTTCGACGAACATTGTCGTTTTGGCGACATTGTCGTCAATTCAATTCAAAGAGTTGTTATTATTTTCGAGGATACTTTTCCTCCTTCCGTCTACATCTTTTCTACCATCTTCCTATTCCTCTCCTTCTGCTTAACTATCGATCTAATGATGTGTGCAATGGGCAATTGTTTTGTTTTCGCATCGACATCTAAAGATGGACGATATTTGTTGTTATCGTTATTTCTCGGCATCTGTTATTGTTGTTGGCGTACTTGTTGTAGTTGTCGTTCATGTTGTTGATTTCATTGATGTGCTGTGAAAACTTTATGTTAGCAATAGTTTCATTAATTTCACTCGAGCCACAAGCACTTTAATGTGACACATAATCACACACAGATGTGCGCACAAACACACACACACACATAATCACATAACATCGGTGTCCAATGCGTTTAACAATGGATGTATGTATGTGTTACCTTAAGGATTCATGTATCCACATGCACCCATATGATGATGCCACTCACAATTATTTCCATAGTCATCGGAGGCAACATCAGAGGCAAACAACCGAAAGGAGCTACAACACCAGCAGCAACAACACTAACAACAGACGATTACAATGACAATACAGCAGGACAGGTAAACTGTCGTTTGTTTCGGAGATTACCGTTTGTTCCTCTTTTGTTTGCAGTGATCAAAATGCCTGAAACTTTTCTAACAAATTTAAGGTATTTCTCCTTGTCGGAATGACAACTTTCATTTTGTTGTTGTTGCTGATGTTATTTTTGTGTTTGATGATGGACAGACAACAAAGCGATTATTGCAGTTTTTTGCAACAAATTCCCACCACATGATGAGAGCTTGATGATGATGGTAGTGGTTTGATTGGTAAGATAAGTTGATATTGATATGGTTTATGTATGGTGTTGTTGTTGTGGTTGCTGGTGATGTTTAAAACATAATTTTATTCTCAGTGACATCTTCAATCTGCAGGTCTTTAATAAAAAAATATTTTTTCAAGGATAAATATACATATAATTAAAAAAATATTATTAAAAAATTCAAGTATATTTGTAGTTTTTGAAAAAAACATTTGTAAAAATCCACATATTTAAAAAAAATCCTGGTTTGTAGTCCTTGAAAAAATATATTTTTTTTAATCCAGTTTCATTTGTAGCCATTGATAAATAATTAAAAACCTGTGAACGGGGCAGAATAGTCGGACGGGACCGACCAAACGATACCCTACACAACTACCACGGAAATCTAACTTTCTGCGTAGTTAGTTGCACCCCATTGCCCGATTAAAGGTCAAGTGCACCTCTTCCTTACACTGACTTATTTTAGGAATATTACTAATATTCAGTACAGACTTCTTACCGTGGGTCGTGTTGAGATGTTCGGCATATAATTGTGGCCTATATATCGACTTTAAAACCACCCACTTTGGGTATATTGTACATATGTAACCTAACAATTGCATGTCAATTTTCCTTCGAAAGAACATATTCATGCCTTACTGCAACCTATGCTAATTTTAATTTCATTGGGGCAGATTTAGAGTCGTCTGTGTACCGTGGGACAAATTTATGAAAAACTAGTTACTTATTTATAGCTATTCGGTACGCACTATTAAAAATTTAATCTTAATATGACACACGTTATACATATGGAAGCTATGGCTGCACCTGCACAAGTTTCAACAAAACGCAATAACGTTATTCAAGTCTCACTTTGATAAGTTGTGCAAAATTAAGTGTTAATCGGACAAACATTAGGAGTTTGGTGCAGCATTTATGTAAAATCGGACGAATATGTATATGTGGGAGCTATATCAAAATTTCAACTGATTTTCCCGAAACTTAGTAAACGTCATTATAGACTTCATTCAGTACGCTATGCCAAATTTCGTGCAAATCAAAGGATATAAAGGGACTTTAGTACACCATTTACATAAAATCGGACGAAAATATATTTGGGAGCTATATCTATATCTGAACCAATTCCAACGAAACTTATCACACATCGTTCTAGACCTAATTCAGTACGCTATGCCGAATTTCATGCAAATCGAAGGACGTATAGGGACATTGGACATTACCTAAAATCGAACGAAAATATATATGGGAGCTATATCTAAATCTGAGCCGATTTTATCGAAGCTTAACACACATCATTATACTCTTAATTCAGTACGCTGTGCCAAATTTTGTGCAAATCGAAAGATATATAGGGACTTTGATGCACGATTACCTTATATGGGACGAAAATATATATGGAAGCTATATCAAAATCTGAACCGATTTTCCGGAAACTTAGCACATATCATTCTAGGCTTAATTCAGTACGCTGTGACAAATTTCGTGCAAATCGAAAGATATTTAGGGACTTTGGTGCCAAATTTCGGGCAAAACTAAGGATATATAGGGACTTTGGTACACCATTTACATTAAATCGGACAAAAATATATATGGGAGCTATATCTAAATCTGGACCGATTTTTATCAATTTCAATAGAGTTTGTCCTTGGGCCAAATAAATGAACTGTGCCAACTTTCATTTAAATCGGATCACAAATGCTACCTGTACTTGTTAACAAAAATACATGGACGGACATGCTTAAACGCCACAGAGAAAGTGATTCTATGCATATTCTCAAAAGGAACCATGGGTCTATATCGATTCCTTTTGCCTGTTAGCAACATATGCACAAAGACATAATACCCTGTACCACAGTGTGGTAAAGGGTATAAAAAAATTAAGTTTTTGGTCCACTTCATCCCAAAATTATAGGCATTGTCCTTGGCCATAACTGGAACCTCGTGGAACATTTCAAAACGATTAGCGCTATATTTCTGCCCTCCAGAGTGGTAATGGATTACTAAATAATAACTGAATACATAACTCCCACATCAGAGTACATACGACAATATAATAGGTATCAATTTAAAGGCCAACCACTCCTCTTGAATATACTACAACTTCTCGGGTCTATGTCCTTCACGATTGAAGGACGTAGTGGACGTAGGATAAATTTTTCGCAGCGTTACAAACTCTTGGAGCTGCACAAAGCTATAATACCCTGACAACATAGTTGTGTAAGGTGTAATTATCCTTGACGATCCGATGAGATCCATGCCTGTGGTAATAGTCCTTGAAAGCAATGTGTTTAAAAAATCCACGCCTGTGGTAATAAGGAATACAAAAACATATTTCATATGGAAATCGTGAATACTGTATAATTTGTTGTACTATAGTTCCGAATTCCACCTCTATTTCTACATCTAATATCATGTTTATTACCATTTAGTACTCTTCACATACATAAGCACTATTTTCCGAAATCCATTTTTTTTATTTTATTACACAGATTAAAACCAAAAAAAAAAAAAAATACATATGGGAGCTATATCTAAATCTGAACCGATTTCCACGAAACTTGACACACATCATTTAGAACAAAAAATTAAGTTTTCGGTCCACTTCATGCCAAAATGGTTATCTGATCATCACCGAAAATTAAAGGCATTGTCCATGACCATAACTGGAACCTCATACAAAATTTCAAAGCGATGTATCTATTTAAAGGTCAACCACCCTTGGATGTACTATCAACTTTGGGGTCTATATCCTTCAGGAGTAAATATATAAAAAAAGGCCTTAAAATGCTTTTTTAGGCGATAGAAACCTATAAAGGCCTTAAAATGCCTTTTTTAGACCACAGAAAATTAAAATGCGTTTTTAGGCGTTAGAAGCTTTTAAAGGCCTCACAATGCCTTTTTAGACCACCGAAAATTAAAACGCCTTTTTTAGGCGAATGAAGCCTTTAAAGGCCTTAAAATGCCTTTCTATACCACCGAAAATTTAAATGCGTTTTTAGGCGATAGAAGCTTTTAAAGGCCTTAAAATGCCTTTTTAGATCACAGAAAATTAAAATGCGTTTTCTAGGCGTTAGAAGCGTTTAAAGGCCTTTAAAATGCGTTTTTTAGGCGTTAGAAGCGTTTAAAGGCCTTAAAATGCCTTTTTAGACCACAGAAAATTAAAATGCGTTTTTTAGGCGTTAGAAGCGTTTAAAGGCCTTAAAATGCCTTTTTAGACCACAGAAAATTAAAATGCGTTTTCTAGGCGTTAGAAGCGTTTAAAGGACTTAAAATGCCTTTTTAGACCACAGAAAATTAAAATGCGTTTTCTAGGCGTTAGAAGCGTTTAAAGGCCTTAAAATGCCTTTTTAGACGACAGAAAATTAAAATGCGTTTTCTAGGCGTTAGAAGCGTTTAAAGGCCTTAAAATGCCTTTTTAGACCACAGAAAATTAAAATGCGTTTTCTAGGCGTTAGAAGCGTTTAAATGCCTTAAAATGCCTTTTTAGACCACAGAAAATTAAAATGCGTTTTCTAGGCGTTAGAAGCGTTTAAATGCCTTAAAATGCCTTAAAATGCCTTTTTAGACCACAGAAAATTAAAATGCGTTTTCTAGGCGTTAGAAGCGTTTAAATGCCTTAAAATGCCTTTTTAGACCACAGAAAATTAAAATGCGTTTTCTAGGCGTTAGAAGCGTTTAAAGGCCTTAAAATGCCTTTCTAGACCACAGAAAATTAAAATGCGTTTT
>NW_026882903.1:0-44121 GCF_032173495.1 Musca vetustissima
ATTTATTGGTTACATAATGCACCACAATTAAATATTTTGGATACTACATCATTCCAACCCGTAATAAATTTTATTAACAAATTCATTACGACTGATTCCTCCAATATAAACGTCGAACCCTTCATCAACGTTCAGCGACACAATCATACTAGAGCATGTCAACGGGAAATAAGAGCCCAAATGTTTTGTCGTTTCCACATACCACACCCCCAATGCCAACTACAGAAATCTTATTGCCTTTACCGGATGATATAAACCCTGATCAACTTAAACAACATAAAGACAATTTTGAGAAAATTCATACATTATTAAATGCAAATTTTACAAATATTTAAGAAAACGAACTTCAAATATTTGAAAGATTTTTATCTGACAGTAGAATTGGAATGAGCCAAGAAGAATATATTATGGCAATAAGATCTTCAATAAGAAAACCTCAAGTTTTCTTGAAACGGACATTTAGGGATAGGTCAATAAATGCGTTCAACACAAAAATTTTATCATTCAATTTGTGTTGGATGCATATGCCTGTATCTCATATATTGTCAATTATATCAATAAGTCAAATAGGGGAGTTTCCAGACTTCTACAAGAAGCTATTAATAAAATCAGAGGGGGCAACTATTCCGTCAAAGAAAGGCTACAACACATTGGAAATAAATTCATCAATGCTTCAGAAGTATCCGCACAAGAAGCATCTTATAATATACTTGGTATGTGTATGTCACAGTGTAGTAGCGCCGAGGTCTATATTAATACATTTCCACCGGAAAAACGTGTCCGAATGATTAAGTCAAAGCGGGACTTACAAAACCTTGAAAGGGAATCCACTGACATTTTTAAATTAAATATTCTGGATCACTATATCCAACGTCCCGACATTTTAGAAAATATTTGCTTGGCACATTTCTCTGCATATTATAGTTATTCTAGGAAATTGAGAAAATCTCGATCTCAAGAAGAAGACGATGATTTCTTTGAGAATGATGACGCTAATTTAGATCAAGTTGGAGCTCCTATCCGATTGAGAAACAATTCGAGATATGTTTACAAAAGGAACAATCCGGCTATTATACGGTTTCCAACATTCAACGCTCATACAAACCGGAATGAATATTTTCGATCTCTCGTGATGCTGTATTTGCCTTGGAGAAATGAAGCAGAAGAAATATTGCAGAATGACAATGAAAATACTTGTCTGGTCCATAAAGATGTAATAGATGCAAATAGGTTGCAATTTGAAATGTTTAAAGCAGGCGAGTTGGACGAAATATTAACAAATGTACAAGATGAACATAACATTACCGCTTATAATGGAGGCGATAATGTTGCTGCAACTCAAATGCTTGATGATGAATTTCGTGCATTGGCAATACCTGAAGTGGACACCGATTTGAATATTTTTGATGTTGAAGGTAACAGTGATACCGACAGAAGAGAGGATGTTCGATTTATAAAACTACCTCCCCTAATCAGCGAAAACGACCTTCTTGCCGATGTTAGAGCCCTTAATAACAAACAAATGTAGTTGAGAAAGTAAATTTCTATGAATATGTAGGTGGTGGTGCTGGTGTTGGAAAAAGCCGTTTAATTAGAGCCATTTATCAAACTATCACTCACAGACTCAACTCTGTTCCTGGTAGTAACCCAGATCTACCTAAAGTTTTATTAACCGCTCCAACTTGAAAAGCGGCATTTGGTATTGGAGGATCCACATTGCATGCATTGTTTTCTCTTCCTGTAAACCAATTCTCGGGGGAACTACGTCCTCTTAGCAACGACACGGTTAACTCTATAATTGCAAAAATATTTAATTTGAAACTAATAATTATAGATGAAATGTCTATGGTAGGATCGAGAATGCTGGGTTATCTTGACGCTCGACTAAAGCAAATATTTAAGAACGCTAATCCATTTGGTGGCATTTCAGTTCTAGCGTTTGGTGACTTTAAACAACTTCCGCCAGTTGGGGATATATGGATTTTTAGTGACAACACCTCAAATCCCTACGGAGCTATTGTTGGTTCTAGGTTGTGGGATCTTTTTCAGTTTTATGAGTTGACAGAAATAATGCGTCAAAGGGAAGACTTAGCTTTTGCACAAGCCCTTAACAGAATGTCAAATGGAGAAATGACATCTGAAGACGTGAACATATTTAAATCAAGAATCGTACATGATACGAATGATGTTCCAAATGATGCAATTCATTTATTTATTTCCAATGAAGAAGTGGATAACTACAACATCATGAAATTAAATCAAATACCTTCAACATTGTTCATTTCAAAAGCTCATGACTCTATTAAATGTAATACTTTGAATCCTGACCAGAGAATATGTATACTGAGACACAAGGTTGCTGCTTTGAGTTGCATTTGAAACAATCAGCGAAGTATATGGTAACCATCAACGTAAACACAGCTGATGTTTTGGTCAATGGAGCTACAGGAGTTTTAATGAGTATTGACTTTGAACATGGATCGTCAAATCCAAAAACAATTTGGTTGAAGTTTTCGGACGAAAATATTGGGAAAGAAGCGCGACGACAACAGCCTCATTGTTTAGAACCGTCTTGGACTCCGATTGAAAAGTGTATAAGATCATTTCAGTTCAAACGAAATAATGACATTTGCATAGAGCGTCGACAATTGGTTGTTTTGGTTGTTGCCGAAGGTATCACGGTTCATAAGAGTCAAGGCGCCACATATGCGAAAGTTGCTGTGCACACTCGTAGCCGAATGACCAGAGCCGCTCTCTATGTTGCATGTAGTCGTGCCACAAATGCATCAGGATTATTTATAATTGGATCGTTCAACCCTCCCAAAGCCTTTCAAAACTCAGACCCGTTTAAAATTGAACTGGATAAATTAAACACCAATAAAAAATTGAAGTTAAACCACCACTTTCTAAATTCTGACGAAAAAGAAATAAAAATATTTTATCAAAATATTCAAAGTTTTCGCGCTCACATCGAAGATATTAGTACCGATTGTACTCTTATAAATTCAAAACTTATTTGTTTGGTTGAAACATGGACTTTCCCACAAGAATCCTGTAGTATAAGAGGATTTTCTGAGGTATGCCGAATTGCCAGGCAGGAAAAGAAATAAAAGTGGAATTATCATATTCAGCCAAACTGATATTGCGAATGACGTAAGAATACTTTTCAAAAGAGATTATAGTCAGGGATCTCAAACTTTTCAAGTCACCGCTATCAAATACAGAGATCTAGTATTAACGGTACTATACCTATTTGAGTGTATTGATGCTATTACATACAGAGCCTAACAGAGACAATGTTATGTAGGAAAGGATTTCAACCTCTTCTTGATAAAAATGTGTGTACAACTAAGCATGAAACTCAAATAGGTTGGGTTTTTTTCTAATATCGTGCAAGATGACATAATTTGCAAAACATATTCGACTATACATAGTCATCATGACGGTATTGCAATCGCGCTGTAGAAAATTTAGTACACAATCCTAGTCGCAGTGTTATTTGGTATATATTCAATATGATAATCAATATTGATCCATATACAAATAATATATTCATTACATAATATATATGGTTTTAATAAAAATGTTTCTTAAAATTTGTATATACTTTTATGCTCGATCATAAAATAGTACTTATCCAAATTGTATAAGATTCGTTTTATAGTATGTATTCGTTATGAAAAATCATATCGAAATGCATATAAAAAATGTTTAGTTTATGTTAATTGATACATTTTATATAAACAAAAATGTTATACAAAATTGACATATTCTACTCCACCTGGGAATAAGCCTTGACGTGGCGGTGGAGCTAAGTACTTCCATGATTGGAAAGAAACTAATTATCCCACCAAATTTAACAAATTACTTATATTATTATTATAATTTAGATTCCATTATTATGCATGTACATACAGTTTATTTAAAATAAAATGTTATAAATCAAGTACTTCCACAATTTGTAGGAAAGATTTAATTATTAAAATTTTCGTTTTGTTTTTCAATATTTTGTGGTTTTAGGATACATTTTTCAATCGAATTTATTGTAATTTTATATTCGAGTATTTATTGGAACCCTGTGGTTTATGAAATATCTCTGAAGACATACATGTAGTCTAAATATGTCTTCTTTTTGTTATGGCAATTGAATCCCCTTGGGGACATTTCAAAAAACTGTCAGTATACCTATGGTGGAGGGTATAAAAAGTTCGGCCCGGCCGAACTTAACGCCTTTTTCACTTGTTTAAATCTAAATTAAACAGTAGCAGATAGCTCTAGCTCGGAAATGCAGCTTTTTGCATAATGTAGAACAACGTTCAACAACAGTGGTGACAGTCATAGCAGCAGAAAACGAAGCATCGGCACAAACGCTGGGGCATACAAGCTAAATGGCAACAGCGGAAGTTGCACATCATTATACAGTCAAGCGCCAATGTTACTTTACCCACAGAGTACATCGATTGTAAGTAGTGGGATGATGTCCACGACACAAGTGGGACAACATCAATCAGTGACACTTTGGCGGAAAGTAAATTTACTGTGAAATGTACCGTAGAGAAATATACAGTTGCAGGCATTAAAATTAAAACTTGAAAAGGAATAGAAACATCAAAATATATTGAATACAGAATATTGAAAATTATTGCAATTCGGAAAGCTCAATTGTACAGACGTCTAAAGAAAAAAAATAATAAAAGAAAATTTCTTACAACATTTTTTAGTCCTTGGCTGGAAATACGAAGTATACGAAAGGACATGCCGACTAAAACAAAGCCCTCGAACTTTTGTATTATAAAAGAATCTTCAACGGACGCATTGAATTAATTTTACAAGGGTTTAAACAGATTTTCAAAGATATTCGATAATTTTACAAGGATTTTCCAGCACACTCTATTATTTACAAGGATTTAAAATAGTTTAAAGAATATTCCATATTTTACAAGGATTTAGAACATTTTACGAGAATTTAAAATAACAAACAAAGATTTGAACAAAATTATTATTCGGATGTGAATAGAACTGTTAATCTTTAAATAACCTAGAGCAAATAATACAAGTTTTACAATTTCAAATATCCATTTAGCATAGAGAACATTCATTGAAGCTGTATTTTGCATGTTCTCCATCAACTAAAGCCTTTTTAATCATGAATATCAACAGTCATAAAACCGAGTACCATGGAATTTCATCTTTAAACCCTATGTTTACACTTAAACTTAAGTATATTAATTTATGCTCCGTTTTGAAATTTTAACGGACTATCGTGTACAACCTTGTGATATTCATCACAAAGTCGTACTGTCATTTTATGAGTGACATTTTGTTTAAGCGCCACTTTGCAACACCACCGCTTGCGTTGTTTGCTATTCTTCTCCTTGTTTTTTTCTTGGATTACGTCCAACAACACCGAGAGCTCTCAGTAATAAAAAAAGGTAAAAATATTGTTCACGACAATATTACATTCAAATAAAATCTCCAATACTTCTATTGGACGAATTGCTAATATAAAACTGTGTATGTTTTATTTAATTTCTTTTTTGGTGGTAATTTGCTCTTTCTCCCCTTTGCTCCCGCAAACATTGGTCCATTGCGAGCCGGATAAGTGTCGCTACCACTAATAAGGATTTCTGCTTACTTTCTTTCAAAGGTTTGGCTACGTCAAAACGCAGAAAATAACCACAAATTTCCTCAACCTAAACAACATCAATTGCAAACAACAGATACGTAGAGTGCATTTTAGTGAGCAAGTGTTCAATTTCTTAAAAGAAAACAAAAAATATCGCTTAACCTACATTCGTTCGAACAGTGCCGCGCACTGTTGTTAGTGCTTTATATGCCTATTTTTCGTTACGCGAAAATAAAATAAAAATACCAACAAAGTGCATCAAACAGCAGTGCAGTGATCCGTGTTCTTATTATTCGCAAAACTAATACTAGTTTTGTTATTGTAACTTCCGAAAAAAATAAGAAAGACAAGAAAATAAGAAAAAAATATAATAACAATTCAACGGCTATTTGTCTAACGTTGAGTGGTCATAAAAAATAACAACAAACACACATCACTGCAGTGCCTTGTTAATGTTTAACCATTGGTTTGCGTTGGTAGGCATATACACACGTACGCACACACAACACGCGCTATATTGAGGGGACTCACGAATCGTGAAAACATAATATATTATTTGTGAAAAATATATATTTTTTTTGGGAAAAAAAATAAATTTTAGTTTTTTTGGAGATTCCGGTGCGGGTCGCTACTAAATAATTTTCGTACACCCTACAATCGGTATTATCGATTATTTTTATTAAATTTATCGATTTTTTATAATACGTTTAAAATATGTTTCCTGTGGTTTTTTCTCAAAATTTTAAACTTATTTCGTAATTTTTTGTTAACTTGTTGTCGCTACGTGTGCATTTTACAATCCATGCACCCTACATTCGGCATTTTTAACTAAAATTGCTAATTTTGAGAAAAATTTGAATTTTTTGATAATTTTTTCTAAATTTTTATATTCTTCCACAATATTTTTCTAAAATTTATAAAAATTTGTGTCCGCTTCGCTACATTGAGAGAAATTTTAGTGTATTTACGGTACACTGAGAAAAATTGTCGTTGAATTTTACATTAATTTTCTTAAAAGTCCATTAAATTTTCGTGTTTTGAGCACTTGTTATACATTTTGCTGCTAATTCTGAAGAATTAAGTTATTCTTATCGTTACAAATTTGAGTTTTTGAAATATCTCTCCGATATATATGCACAAAATGGTGCTTTTGCCTTAATTACACACACATATAACCTTTTTGAGTAACATTTGGCAATTTTTCTGTTTGTTTTGCTAATTTTATTAATCGAATAATATGTCGCTTACTCCTCTTGACTTTTTCATCCGAGCAACTGACGCTCTAGTCAAGTTTTCTGCCAAACTTTCTGATCTACGGGACGAAGACCTTGATATATTTTCGCTGGAGATTCAAGGAAATGAAGCAAAAGAATTTTGGAGTAAGGTGAAAAATTTATGTGACAGGTGTTCAAATTATTTGAAAACCTCAAAGGACGCGTGTCCAGACGACTTCACTTTAGTTGAAACTAGGTATGATGTTGCTTATAACAATTCTCGTTTAAGTGAAATTGAAAAATTGTGCCATCTTCATAAGAAAACTAGTGGCGAAGCACGAGATATAGTCTCTAAATTTCCATTGATGCATAAAAGTTTCAATTTAGCTTGGAATGCATTGAAAGAAGCTTATGATAATGTACGTATTTTGGTAAACAATCAACTAAAAGTTCTTTTGGATCTTCCAGTGCTTGAAAATGAGTCAAGTTCAGGTTTAAAAAATTTGCAACGTGGAATTAATAGTTGTGTTTCTGCTATGGCTATTTATGGCGTTCCCACTGACGGTTGGGATCCCATATTAGTATTTCTGTGTCTGCAAAGACTACCCAAACAAACCGTTACACTATGGGAACAAAGCGTCAAAAATAAATCAGCAAAGGGTTCAGACTTTAACATGCCTTAGAGATATCAAAAGTATTGGTGATTCCAAGAAAGTAGATAGTAAAAATGTGCGGACACATTTTACGAACGCTTCCAATTCTCGTTCCACCTGTTCTACAACTTCCAATCGGTCATCTCCTGAAAAATCTTGTGTGCTTCGCCCTTCGCAATCTCATCATTTAAGATCATGTCCTGAGTTTGGAAATCGTTCTCTTTCAGATCGATTCTCTCTTGTTAAGCGTCATCATTGTTGAATTAATTGTCTCTCCAGAGGTCATGATGTAAAAAATTGTAGCAGCACTCATAGTTGTGCTAAGTGTAATAGAAGACATCACACATTGCTACACCGGGAAGCTTTTCCAGTTACTAGTACTGCTAGTAATATTCCGCCATCCTCTCATGGTCCATCAGGTTCTGCTGCAGCTCCTCGTCTACCAGAAACTGCCAATTTTAAACCGAATCTTCCTTCTACGTCTTCTGGCCAGTAATCTAGTTCTGTGAATAGATAGGTGTTTCATACGTCACAAAATAGGACGGTTCTATTGGGCACAGCTATGGTGAATATTGTTCATCAGGGTAGTACCTATCCAGCTCGTACTTTAATTGATCCTGCATCTGAAGCATCTTTTATTACTAATAGATTACAACAGCGTTTGGGCCTTTCTACAACTTCCACTCAAGCCACTATTTCTGGTGTTAATCAAACTGTTTCAACATTGTCTAAGAAATTGTGTTTGTTTGGTATTGCATCATGTTTAGATTCTTCACAATTCATGGAAATTACAGCATTGGTAGTTCCTACCATTTCTGGAAATCTTCCATCATTTATGGTTAGTCGTGAATTATCACCTAAATTGCCAAATCTACGTTTGGCTGACTCTCAATTATTTGACTGTCGACCAGTTGATATGTTATTAGGTGCTGATATTTATCCTAAAATTCTCTTACAGGGAATGTAATCTAATATTTTGGGTTCTTTAATTGCGCAAAATACTGTGTTTGGCTGGATCATTACTGGTCCCATTTCTGTTAGCAACATCAGAGTATTTTCTACTAACGTTGCATATTCTGAAGAAGATAATATAAATAAGACACTTCTTCGATTTTGGGAACTACAAGAGGTTCCAAAGCGCTCAAACTTGTCTCCTGCTGACAAATATTGTAAGGAAAATTTAAAAAAAAACTACTAGAAGAGACTCCAATGGCAGATATATTGTCACTCTACCAATCAAACCAGAATTCTTTGGCCAACCTAACCTTGGCCATTCTAGAGCAAATTGTCTACGACAATTCATTCGTAATGAGGCTTCTCTGCTCAAAAAAACTAAATATTAAGCAAATTAATGATGGTGTGGTGAAGGAATATTTAGAATTAGATCATATGAAATCAGTACCTGTTCCTTCTGCAAACTCTACGGTTTGCTATTTACCACACCATCCAGTAATAAATCCAGAGAAACAAACTACCAAATTAAGGGTGGTTTTTAATGCCTCAAATAAAACTTCAAATGGTAATAGCTTGAATTATGTGCTCTATGTCGGTCCGAATCTTCAGTTAGATTTAGTTCTACTCATTCTGAGATGGAGAGTATTCAAATAAGTTTTCAATTGCGATATTACGCAACTGTATCGCCAAATACTAGTAAATTCAGCTCACACACCTCTTCAGCGTATTCTGTTCCGGGATTCTCCCGACAAACCAATTCAAGATATTGAGCTGAAGACGGTGACTTTTGGTGTCAACTGTGCGCCATATCTGACTATCCGTACTTTGTTGCAGTTAGCAGATGACACCGAAGACAAATTTCCTCTTGCAGCACATATCCTACGTAAATGCATGTACGTTGACGACGTACTAACTGGGTACCACGATTTAGAGACAGCGCATCTTTCTAGAGATCAATTAATACGTGTCCTATCTTCAGCTAAAATTGAATTGCGGAAATGGACTTCTAATGATCGTTCTATACTAGAATGTCTTCCAGCTGAACACCTAATCGACTCTAACTTCTCGATTTTGTTGAAGCCAGCAGTTCAAAGCTTCTTGGCATTCGTTGGAATGCTCAATTAGATGTATTTTATTTTAATGTAAAACCACTTACTAAAAATCCACCTACACTAAACGGGAAGTGCTCTCTACTATTGCCAAATTGTTTGATCCCATTGAGTGGTTAGGCCCTGCTTTAATTGTAGCTAAAATTATAATGCAACGTATTTGGTTAGATCACATCGATTGGGATGATTCTCTTCCGTCTACGACGGAGGGTGCTGGCAGAAATTCATTGGTGACATTTCAAATTACTCATTTATTGTTATGTAAAATAGTAGCCAGAGAAGGCCTATTAAATCTATTTCTCTTCTATTGTCATGTAAAACTAAAGTAGCCCCTATTAAATCTATTTCTCTTCCACGCCTGTGTGGTGCGGTCTTGGCCTCTAAACTCTTCAAAGCCATTACCGCTGAGATTGATATACAATTCTTAAAAACATATTTTTGGAACGATTGGTTGAACTTTTGTTGCTGGAATACAGGACAACGTTGGTAAAAATGTTTGGCATCTTGTATCCTCCGAAGATAATCCTGCTGATTTGGGAAGTCGCGGGCTTACGCCCGCTGAATTGGCTTCTTCTCAAATTTGGTGGCACGGACCACATTGGCTCCGTTTAAAAAGTTCTGAATGGAAATTGCGCGACTTGTCCGCTCTTGATACGGATGTAGAAATTCGTGCAATTAGAAGTCACTTTTCATACTTTGAAAATTTCGTTAATATTTTTGATAATTTTTCGTCGTTAGATAAGACTTTACGAGTCGTATCGTTCATTTTTAGATTTTTTCACAAAATAATCCTATCGTTCAAGGACAAGCTCCTACGAGCTCCGAACTAAAAAATGTGAAAATAAGGCTAATTGTTTTGGCTCAAAAAGCGTATTATGCCGATGAATATAGCTGTTTATCTAACAATAGGCCCTTAAATTCAAAAAGTTCGATTTTGTCCTTAAATCCCTTTCTAGATGATGTAGGTGCTATGCGACTAAATGGACGTTTAGTTCGGTCACCTACTCTTTCCTACTCAGAACGACATCCTATTTTGCTTCCCTACCACTGCAAATTTGCTCGTTTGCTTTTTGAAAAAATTCTTTTAATTTCCATTCATGGTGGAAATCAACTAATGTTGCGTCTGGTGCGCAGTGAATACTGGATTCCCAGATTGACTTCACTCATTCGTAAAGTTATTGGTAATTGTAAACCTTGCATTTTAGAAAAGAAAAAGTCTGGTACACAGATTATGGCTGCTCTTCCTCCGGAACGAAAAACCATAACGCGGCCATTTGCCACTACAGGTGTTGATTTTGCTGGTCCCTTTGACCTTAAATATTTTACTGGTCGCTACTGTAAAATTACTAAAGGTTATGTTTGTGTATTTGTTTGCTTTTCTACAAAAGCAATACATTTAGAGGCTACCTCAGATTTGTCTACGACAACATTTTTAGCAGCATTTCACAGCTTCATTTCGAGACGCGGATGTCCCAAGACTGTGTTCTCTGACAACGGCACCAATTTCGTAGGTGCTTCTCGAGAATTTGCGCTTGAATTCAAATCTGTTGTTCATGAAAGTCGAGATAGGATATGCTCTGCATATCAATATCAAGAGCTTTCTTGGAAGTTCATACCAGCTGGGGCCCCACATATGGGCGGTCTTTGGGAAGCTGCGGTGAAAAGTTTTAAAAAACATTTTCAAAACACGCTGTAAACATGAAATATATATTTGAAGAGTTATCTACGGTTCTCTCTCGTATAGAAGCTTGTTTAAATTCTCGGCCGATTTGTCCGATGAATGATAGTCTTGATAGTAATTTAGCTTTGACTCCAGGTCATTTTTTGGTCGGTTCTCCTATTTTATCCCCTCCGGAGCCGTTAATACAAGAATCTCCCTTGCATATCGTCAATCGGTATAGAAAACTTAAAGCGCTAACTCATCAGTTCTGCTTACGGAGGAAAGAAGAGTATTTAAAAAGTCTTCATAAACGCTCTAAATGGAAATTTCCGCAGCGCGATATACAAACGGACGATTTAGTGGTAATTCGACATGAAAAATTATCTCCAACATCGTGGAAATTAGGTCGGGTCATTAATGTTTTTCCCAGGAAAGACGATCGCGTTCGTGTCGCCGACGTAAAAACTGAAAATGGCATTGTGAGGCGTCGGTGGTTAAGCTGGTCGCTTTGACCAATTAGATTTTTGTGTTCTCTTTCACTTTCGCGCCATCTTTATTTTTTTTCTTGTAGAATGGAAAATCAAAACAAGATGTTCGCTTCTCTTCCTGACTATGAGGAAGACATTCCCATGTCGGATGAGGAAAGAGATGTCGAAGATGTGGTTTTGGTTCCCCTAACGGATATTGAATATAATCCAAACAAATGCACTAGTACCGTAGCTGAAGCTACTAGTATCGAACCTGCCCTCGCACCTTGTGTTGCTGTGATTCAGCCTGAGGCAGTGATGGAACCCATGGCCGGGATGTCCTCTGCGCCATCCACTCCTCGACGGGAAATTGCACCGGGTGGTGCTGAAGGACGCTTTGACGGCAAAGTACCAGTGGCGACGCCGAAATCAACAGCGGGCTCAACGGATTCCGGTAAGCGTCGTTGTAAGTACTGTCCACAAAATCACCACATTCGACAATGCGGGCGATTCAAGAGGCTCAGCCAGGACAGGAGGATCCGAGCTGTGGTCAAGCACTCAATATGTGCTAACTGTTTGAACTACGACCACGTGCTCCGTGAATGCCGTAAGGATCCAGGCTGTAAGCAATGCAAGGGCAAGCATCACACATTGCTCCATCCTTCTGCCCAACTTCCCCAACAAAATAATAATGGTCCGGCTACTTCTTCGAGTAGCAACAAACGTCCGTCCGCAAAGAAAACTCCGTCTAATTCTTCTTCGCATGTAACTTCGTTACATAGCATGGCAATCCAACCTATCACAATAGGGCCAACTATCGTCGCTCAATTGGTTTCCCATAAAAAAATAATACCAGTCCGAGCACTGCTAGACCCATGTGCAGGTAGTAGTCGAATCTGCAATTCGCTGGTCCAGTAGTTGCGACTAAATTCCATCCCAGTCGGGCCAGACCGGATTGCCCAGTTTACACAGGTCTCGACCTTCGACACCACCCAACGATTGTCGGTTTCCGCTCGGGTTACAAATTTAGCCCACCTTATGTCCCCAACACAATCTGCCTCCGAAACTTAAAAGGAGCACTACGGAGGTATGATGCTTGCGGATCCGCAATTTTTTAAATCGTCCCGCGTTGCAGTGGTGCTGGGTGCAGAAGTGTACCCGAAAGTGATAAAGTCGCAGACTTACACTAGCCCCGGATTTCCATGGGCCCAACTTACCATCTTTGGATGGGTCTTGTCGGGTCCATGCCCAATGTGATTTCTACTGGATCACTTTCGCCAGCTATTCCGGGCCTTAACACTAATTTGTAAATTTAATGATTGCGCGGCATTGCGCCGCTTACTCAATGATTGCAATCCTGTACAAAAATTAATAACAACAAGTGAAAAAGGCGTTAAGTTCGGCCGGACCGAACTTTTTATACCCTCCACCATAGGTATACTGACAGTTTTTTGAAATGTCCCCAAGGGGATTCAATTGCCATAACAAAAAGAAGACATATTTAGACTACATGTATGTCTTCAGAGATATTTCATAAACCACAGGGTTCCAATAAATAACTCGAATATAAAATTACAATAAATTCGATTGAAAAATGTATCCTAAAACCACAAAATATTGAAAAACAAAACGAAAATTTTAATAATTAAATCTTCCTACAAATTGTGGAAGTACTTGATTTATAACATTTTATTTTAAATAAACTGTATGTACATGCATAATAATGGAATCTAAATTATAATAATAATATAAGTAATTTGTTAAATTTGGTGGAATAATTAGTTTCTTTCCAATCATGGAAGTACTTAGCTCCACCGCCACGTCAAGGCTTATTCCCAGGTGGAGTAGAATATGTCAATTTTGTATAACATTTTTGTTTATATAAAATGTATCAATTAACATAAACCAAACATTTTTTATATGCATTTCGATATGATTTTTCATAACGAATACATACTATAAAACGAATCTTATACAATTTGGATAAGTACTATTTTATGCTCGAGCATAAAAGTATATACAAATTTTAAAAAAACATTTTTATTAAAACCATATATATTATTTAATGAATATATTATTTGTATATGGATCAATATTGATTATCATATTGAATATATACCAAATAACACTGCGACTAGGATTGTGTACTAAATTTTCTACAGCACGATTGCAATACCGTCATGATGGCTATGTATAGTCGAATATGTTTTGCAAATAATGTCATCTTGCACGATATTAGAAAAAACCCAATCTATTTGAGTTTCATGCTTAGTTGTACACACATTTTTATCAAGAAGAGGTTGAAATCCTCTCCTACATAACATTGTCTCTGTTAGGCTCTGTATGCTTCGTCTGCATATGTTGAAATCGCCAACAATTAATATTTTATCATTGTGTTCTAATCTAATAGCATCAATACACTCAAATAGAAGTTATCTAAAGTTAGCTTCTGGAAAAGAGGGGTTTCGGTATAGTACCGTTAATACTAGATCTCTGTATTTGATAGCGGTGACTTGAAAAGTTTGAGATCCCTGACTATAATCTCTTTTGAAAAGTATTCTTACGTCATTCGCAATATCAGTTTGGCTGAATATGATAATTCCACTTTTATTTCTTTTCCTGCCTGGCAATTCGGCATACCTCAGAAAATCCCATTATACTACAGGATTCTTGTGGGAAAGTCCATGTTTCAACCAAACAAATAAGTTTTGAATTTATAAGAGTACAATCGGTACTAATATCTTCGATGTGAGCGCGAAAACTTTGAATATTTTGATAAAATATTTTTATTTCTTTTTCGTCAGAATTTAGAAAGTGGTGGTTTAACTTCAATTTTTTATTGGTGTTTAATTTATCCAGTTCAATTTTAAACGGGTCTGAGTTTTGAAAGGCTTTGGGAGGGTTGAACGATCCAATTATAAATAATCCTGATGCATTTGTGGCACGACTACATGCAACATAGAGAGCGGCTCTGGTCATTCGGCTACGAGTGTGCACAGCAACTTTCGCATATGTGGCGCCTTGACTCTTATGAACCGTGATACCTTCGGCAACAACCAACCAACAACCAATTGTCGACGCTCTATGCAAATGTCATTATTTCGTTTGAACTGAAATGATCTTATACACTTTTCAATCGGAGTCCAAGACGGTTCTAAACAATGAGGCTGTTGTCGTCGCGCTTCTTTCCCAATATTTTCGTCCGAAAACTTCAACCAAATTGTTTTTGGATTTGACGATCCATGTTCAAAGTCAATACTCATTAAAACTCCTGTAGCTCCATTGACCAAAACATCAGCTGTGTTTACGTTGATGGTTACCATATACTTCGCTGATTGTTTCAAATGCAACTCAAAGCAGAGACCTTGTGTGTCATTTTTGCAACATTGTTCAGTATACATATTCTCTGGTCAGGATTCAAAGTATTACATTTAATAGAGTCATGAGCTTTTGAAATGAACAATGTTGAAGGTATTTGATTTAATTTCATGATGTTGTAGTTATCCACTTCTTCATTGGAAATAAATAAATGAATTGCATCAATTGGAACATCATTCGAATCATGTACGATTCTTGATTTAAATATGTTCACGTCTTCAGATGTCATTTCTCCATTTGACATTCTGTTAAGGGCTTGTGCAAAAGCTAAGTCTTCCCTTTGACGCATTATTTCTGTCAACTCATAAAACTGAAAAAGATCCCACAACCTAGAACCAACAATAGCTCCGTAGGGATTTGAGGTGTTGTCACTAAAAATCCATCTATCCCCAACTGGCGGAAGTTGTTTAAAGTCACCAAACGCTAGAACTGAAATGCCACCAAATGGATTAGCGTTCTTAAATATTTGCTTTAGTCGAGCGTCAAGATAACCCAGCATTCTCGATCCTACCATAGATATTTCATCTATAATTATTAGTTTCAAATTAAATATTTTTGCAATTATAGAGTTAACCGTGTCGTTGCTAAGAGGACGTAGTTCCCCCGAGAATTGGTTTACAGGAAGAGAAAACAATGCATGCAATGTGGATCCTCCAATACCAAATGCCGCTTTTCCAGTTGGAGCGGTTAATAAAACTTTAGGTAGATCTGGGTTACTACCAGGAACAGAGTTGAGTCTGTGAGTGATAGTTTGATAAATGGCTCTAATTAAACGGCTTTTTCCAACACCAGCACCACCACCTACATATTCATAGAAATTTACTTTCTCAACTACATTTTGAAGAATGTGATTTAAGTATGCTCGCTGTTTGTTATTAAGGGCTCTAACATCGGCAAGAAGGTCGTTTTCGCTGATTAGGGGAGGTAGTTTTATAAATCGAACATCCTCTCTTCTGTCGGTTCACTGTTACCTTCAACATCAAAAATATTCAAATCGGTGTCCACTTCAGGTATTGCCAATGCACGAAATTCATCATCAAGCATTTGAGTTGCAGCAACATTATCGCCTCCATTATAAGCGGTAATGTTATGTTCATCTTGTACATTTGTTAATATTTCGTCCAACTCGCCTGCTTTAAACATTTCAAATTGCAACCTATTTGCATCTATTACATCTTTATGGACCAGACAAGTATTTTCATTGTCATTCTGCAATATTTCTTCTGCTTCATTTCTCCAAGGCAAATACAGCATCACGAGAGATCGAAAATATTCATTCCGGTTTGTATGAGCGTTGAATGTTGGAAACCGTATAATAGCCGGATTGTTCCTTTTGTAAACATATCCCGAATTGTTTCTCAATCGGATAGGAGCTCCAACTTGATCTAAATTAGCATCATCATTCTCAAAGAAATCATCGTCTTCTTCTTGAGATCGAGATTTTCTCAATTTCCTAGAATAACTATAATATGCAGAGAAATGTGCCAAGCAAATATTTTCTAAAATGTCGGGACGTTGGATATAGTGATCCAGAATATTTAATTTAAAAATGTCAGTGGATTCCCTTTCAAGGTTTTGTAAGTCCCGCTTTGACTTAATCATTCGGACACGTTTTTCCGGTGGAAATGTATTAATATAGACCTCGGCGCTACTACACTGTGACATACACATACCAAGTATATTATAAGATGCTTCTTGTGCGGATACTTCTGAAGCATTGATGAATTTATTTCCAATGTGTTGTAGCCTTTCTTTGACGGAATAGTTGCCCCCTCTGATTTCATTAATAGCTTCTTGTAAAAGTCTGGAAACTCCCCTATTTGACTTATTGATATAATTGACAATATATGAGATACAGGCATATGCATCCAACACAAATTGAATATCCATGTTTGATCTTTGCATTGATAAAATTTTTGTGTTGAACGCATTTATTGACCTATCCCTAAATGTCCGTTTCAGAAAACTTGAGGTTTTCTTATTGAAGATCTTATTGCCATAATATATTCTTCTTGGCTCAATCCTATTCTGCTGTCAGATAAAAATCTTTCAAATATTTGAAGTTCGTTTTCTTCAATATTTGTTAAATTTGCATTCAATAATGTATGAATTTTCTCAAAATTGTCTTTATGTTGTTTAAGTTGATCAGGGTTTATATCATCCGGTAAAGGCAATAAGATTTCTGTAGTTGGCATTGGGGGGTGTGGTATGTGGAAACGACAAAACATTTGGCCTCTTATTTCCCGTTGACATGCTCTAGTATGATTGTGTCGCTGAACGTTGATGAAGGGTTCGACGTTTATATTGGAGGAATCAGTCGTAATGAATTTGTTAATAAAATTTATTACGGGTTGGAATGATGTAGTATCCAAAATATTTAATTGTGGTGCATTATGTAACCAATAAATACCATGAAGATGCGGAGAACCGCGTTGTTGAAATTCAATCCGCCAGTAATGTTTCACAACGTGATGTTCTTCGAATACCCCGCCATTGGTTTTAAAATGTTTGAATAAATGTCTAATCCTTTGGTCAAAATATCTGGAACACGTAACCGGATCCCTTCGTATAAGCTCATATTTCCTTTGCGTACTGTAAGACATTGCCTCTTCTTCAGTAATGTCATTTCCTTCGACAATTTTTACCAGAATCACTATTAATTCTGGCCATTGAGATTCAGCAGCGGATAATGTAATAAAGAAAGTTGGTAGGCCAAATTGTCTTATCATTGCCAAAACCTTTTTCTTTTCACTTTCCCAATGGGCTGGAGAAGAACGAATGCCTTTCAGAATGTGATAGCCGTCATCGTGTTGAACTAGGTTTTGAATTATCTGATCATCCAATGCGTCAGCAGCTGTCAATTGTCTTGCCCCAAATTTCTTTCTTAAACATGTAGATATGCTATTTTTAATGCGGGCAAACTCTAGTTTCTTATAGGAATATAAAATCTTGTCAACGCGTGCACAACGTCTGTCATATCGCCGAACTTCAGATTTTATTATTTTGCCAATTGTGGCATTACAGGTACGTTTAATACCGCAATATATTGTAGGATATGACAACTCTTCCGAGTCTTCATCCATTAAAATGTCTAAAGGTCTTTGCCCTTCACCTGGAGCAACTGAAATACGCTGCAAAGGAATATTATCCACAAGGTTATTATCTAATAGTGTTTCTTGAGGATTAAATTCGTCAACTTCATCTTGTTCTGTGGTATTATTTATCAAGTTAGACACAATTTCCTGATCTGCAATATCGGACACAAATGGAACTTCTTCATTGGAACTCATATTTCGAAGCCAATCGCCAGATATACGAATGTTGTGCTTCCTATACAATTCAGTATCGACGAGATATGTTGCAGCCTGAAAAATTTTAGCTGGCCTGATTGTTTCAGTCATGAAACTATGCTCATATTCTAGCCTACGCTTGAGATATACCTGAACTACTTCAGTTTGATTAACCGTACGTGGAAGAACATTAACGGTTCTGTCCAACTGAATGGGGACGTTAACAACAGCTCCCCTTACGGCACATTGACGGTTGTACCCAAGAGAAACAATTCTCATAAATGGAATTCTTGGTGAAACAAAGCGTTCTTCTAATGGTGTTAGTCCATTCAGTTCTTCTGGTATATCGGGAAATGACAAGCCTTTAGAAAGGCAAATAGAGGGAACATTTCCACCACTCACAATTCTGTGGCAAGTATTACAAAATTTGTATTTATTATTTTCGGATGGAAATTTGGAAGATAATAAAAACACCTCACTTATGTTAGGGAATTTTTGTAGAATAATGTCCTTGACAAGTTCTTTAACTTGACTTGGAAACCAGAGACCCCCACAACAAATACAAATTTCCGTCGGTCCATTTCTAATAACTTTAAAAAACTCACCGAATAATCGTGATTCGTGTCTTGCACAATCCATTTGTAGCAATTCCATTCGAGATTCCGGGGAAATGTTTCGTCTCCTAATTGCGTTCCTCTCAGCTTGGCGTGCATTCTGGTTTTCACGGTTAATGGGATCCATTCGGTGAATACGTACGCGGCAGTTCCTAATCAGCCTCAGTTGGTTCAACTGAATACGAGCAGAATTCCTGGTTTCACGGTGTTGTTGCGTATTTCGGCGTTGTTCGGATATGCGATATGATAAATCAGACCTCCTAGCTATATGTTCACGCGTGTTTCTCTCCTGTTCCATTGATCGATATGTTGCATCCTGACGACGAAGCGAATGCTGAAGCGTATCTCGCTGCTGTTCGACCAATCGATATTCCAAATCCTGTCTACGAAGCGAACGTTGAACCGTATTTCGCTCCTGTTCGGCCATCCTGTAAGCATCATCCTGTCGACGAAGCGAATGTTCAATCGTATTCCGCTCTTGTTCGGCCAATCGGTATGCATCATCCTGACGACGAAGCGAGTGATGATGTGTATCTCGCTCCTGTTCCGCCAAGCGTACGTAACATCCTGACGACGAAAGCGTGTTGCTGCGTGTTTCGCTCTTGTTCGGCCAATCTGTATACATCATCTTGACGACGAATCGAGTGAAGACGCGTATCTCGCTCCTGGACGAATAGCGTGTTGCTGCGTGTTTCGCTCTTGTTCGGCCAATCTGTATACATCATCTTGACGACGAATCGAGTGAAGACGCGTATCTCGCTCCTGTTCCGCCAAGCGGTACGTAACATCCTGACGACGAACCGTGTGCTGCTGCGTGTTTCGTTCTTGTTCGGCTATTCTGTACGCATCATCTTGACGACGAAGCGAGTGCTCAATCGTATTTCTCTCCTGTTCGGCTAATCTTAATGCATCATCCTGTCGACGAGTAAAATGCTGTGCTGTATTACGTAGCTGCTCTATTCTTCGATTGTATGAAGATCTCCTCCTTGTTTGGTGCTGGATGCGATCCCGTTCACGCTCTTCTTCGCGATATTCTGCATTCCGTCTTCTGGTTGATAAAGAACGTGCGTTCCTAAGGATGTCCGAGGGGTTTTCTTCGCGGTAGTTGCTGACTCGCATCGCAATTAATCGTTGGCGCTGTTGTACTGATTGCTTGCGTAGTCTAGGCATCTTTATTATTTATATGTACACGAATTTAAAACACTTATTAAATTATAATATTTCAATTATTAATTTTTTTACGAAATGTGCACACACACTCTTCAAGTAACAATAATGTACTGATTTTAAAACAGAGTACTCACAATTTATATATGTACGTAATTTTTGCATACCTAGAGCTTATTATTTATAATACCTACCTAAATTTACTGGGGTTAGGGGACTTGTTATTAATTGAAGCTAACTGTTATGAACCTCTAACGCAGACAGGTAGTTTGACCTTTTTGAAACAAACAATGTCATAAAATTTAAAATTTTCGTAAAAACAAAACAACTGTTCTTATAAAGGAAACCCTTTTACCTGCTTCAATTATAGGTTCTAATTGGGTTGTTTACATATTATTTGTGATGTTATCTTTTAAAAATTATAAAACCGATATGTTCTACCTGTAAACATAAGACACGTGCATGGGTCGCGTTCTACATAATTGGATGTTTACGCGACAAAGATATCGCATTGCAGTACCACATATGTAGGTACCATTTTACCATAATATTACGTCTCCTTTCAAAAGAAAAGTGTATGACCTATCTTTATTTTCGAGGATTTACATAAATTACATTACATGGGAATTTGATAACGAATAAGAAAAAGGGGAGAATATTAATAATTTTTGGTGGGGAGGTTTGTTACCATATACGACTACAAAAATACCGAATTCCAACGCATTCGGCAGAAAAGCACGTTGAAGAACCCCAAAATACCGAAAAATGGCCGGACGGACATGGCTAGATCGTCTTAAGAATCAAGAATATATATACTTTATAGGGTCGAAAATGAATATTTCGATGAGTTACAAACGGAATGACAAAATTAATATACCCTCCATACTATGGTGGAGGGTATAAAAAGGGGGTTATATGGGGACTACCCCAAAAAGGCGGTGAATATTAATAAATTTTTGGTGGACAGATTTGTTACCATATACGACTACAAAATACCGAATTGCAACGCATTCGCTACAAAAACGCGCTCAAGAACCCCAAAATACCGAAAATTGGGGGTACCCTTATATGGGGGCTACCAGAAAAAATGGACCTATATTCATAATTTTTGTGGGGAGATTTGGTACCTATTAGGGACTCATAATACTAAATTACAGCCAAATCGGTGAAAAAATCCGGTCAAAACCCCCAAAAACTGGAAATTGGGAGGAACCTTTATATGGGGGCTACCAGAAAAAGTGGACCTATATTTATAATTTTTAGTGGGTAAATTTGGTACCCAATAAGAACCCTATATACCAAATTTCAGCGAATTCGGTTGAAAACCGCGCTCAAGAACCTTAAAATTCCGAAAATTGGGGGTACCGTTATATGGGGGGTACCAGAAAAAATTGACCTATATTTATAATTTTTAGTAGGGAGATTTGCTTCCCAACAAGAGCTCAAAGTACCAAATTTCAGCGAATTTGGTTGAAAACCGCGCTCAAGAACCTTAAAATACCGAAAATTGGGGTTACCGTTATATGGGGGGTACCAGAAAAAATTGACCTATATTTATAATTTTTAGTAGGGAGATTTGCTTCCCAATAAGAGCTCAAAGTACCAAATTTCAGCGAATTCGGTTGAAAAACACGCTCAGGAACCTCAAAATACCGAAAATTGGGGGGTACCCTTATATGGGAGCTATGCCTAAACGTGGACCGATATATCCCATCTTCGAACTTGACCTGCCTGCAGACAAAAGACAACTTTGTGCAAAATACAGCGAAAATGTAAAATGTGTATGTGGGTACAACAAAACGTATGCTAAGCGTGAGAGTAAATGAACATCAAAACGACATAAACCAAGGAACAGAAAAAACAGCACTCTCACAGCATATAAAAGAAACTGGCCACACAGCTGACTTTAAGAACGTCAAAATTTTAGACAAAGCTAAGAATGAAAACAAACGATACACATTAGAAAGTCTGCGAATACAACAAAGAATTGCCAGATCAATAAACACAAAAGAAGACAAAGACAATAACAAGCTTCAGTACGACATAAACCAAGGAACAGAAAAAACAGCACTCTCACAGCATATAAAAAAAACTGGCCACACAGCTGACTTTAAGAACGTCAAAATTTTAGACAAAGCTAAGAATGAAAACAAACGATACACATTAGAAAGTCTGCGAATACAACAAAGAATTGCCAGATCAATAAACACAAAAGAAGACAAAGACAATAACAAGCTTCAGTATTCTATTGCAATTAGCTAACACCAGTTCTGTGATATACTTAATTTTTAACTGTGATTTATTTATTTATTATTTATTTTATTTTTTTTTATTATATAAATGTTGGTGGAGTTAATATAAGTAAATAATAGAAAAATGACAAATAATTAAAGTAAGTTGAAAATAAGTGCAATATTTAAAATGTAATGAAATAAATTATATCGTCATTTTTATTTTGTCAATAGATCAATAAATCAGCTCTTGAAAATGTTGGAAAAAAGCCAACGAAACGTCGAGCAAATATAAAATAAAAATCGTTTTATTGTCATAACAATTATCTGACCAAAAAAGCCCAACTGATTATAATTGTTCTCAAAGTGGGCTGTTCTAATTAAATAAAGTCAAATGAAATTGAAATAGGTTCAAATTTGAGTGGAATGAAAAACATTTTACAGCATTTTAAGGGCTAAGCAGAATGGTCGCGTTGAGCGTTTTTTGTTATCGCGTTAACGCACGCAATAAGTTAAAATAATAATATTTAACTCTGAAGCGCAACGCACATCAACATCAAGCGTTTGGGCATGTGCAGAATTACACAAGGTAACTGCAGTACTCTGCTGATTTGATTCCAACGCAATGATCATGCCAAGCAGGAAATTGAGTACGTTTGAATTCGAAATTATTCTTATTCTTTATTAAATGTAGTTCGGTATTCAACTTACTACATTTTCATACTGGAGAAGTTTGAAGCACTAATTTTTTGAGAAAATAATCTCCAGCATTTTCTTATGTGTTATACATACAACTGATAATGGCTGAAGTACAGGCAATTTTATATTTGGTAGATTTACATTCATGTTTTTCAATTTTATTCTGAAAAATTGAAAATATTGCATTTTGAAAATAAATAAAATTTATTGATATTTCGTATGTTTTGTTTACATTTTTCGATATATAAAACTGATTCTAGTGTTACATACAATAAACATTTTCTATGTAGATGTTGTTGAATTGCATTTGTTGTAGCTTTGCAGTGACCTTGTATAATTTACCATGGCGTTTGGGTCTTTTGTTATCGCGTTAACGCAAAGAGTTATGCTATGTACAGACGAGCGTTGTTCCCTCTCTCATTTGTTGTTCGACCCTTAATTATGAAGTAATTACTTAGTTCCCCATACAAAATTTTCTGAGCGAACACCTACTTTTGTACGTTGTTCAATTCGAATCACTCTCTGAATAACGAAGAAATTTGCGCATTCCCTAACAATTGAGAGCATTTATCGAAAATAAATTAATTTTGAAAGCTGGAAAATATTTATAAAACTTTCAAACTTTTTCAGAAAAATTGAAAATGAAAATTGAAATGAAAAGTAACAAATTGTCTGGTTTTTATATATGCAGCAGGATGTAAATTTTGTTATCTTCGTAATGCAATATGCATTTTTTCCCCTATGGTTCTAATTAGCGTGCAAAACAAGAAACAAATGTGGGGAAACCCAAACAAAAATTCTTCAATTTTTTATTTACATATACATATGTGACATTTGAATTCAGAAAATATAAAAATGTATGAAAACAACAATATTTTCAGAAAAAATTAAAAACACGAATTAAAAGTAAATACATATGGGTTCATGCTATAGTCAGGAAAAAGAGAATTATTTTTTCTCTTTAGATCCATATGTAATTCAAGCAAATATGTTACAATTTTGGTGTAAAACAAGGAACAAAAAGTTAGAAATAAAAAACTCTGATGACTTGAATTAAGAATAGTGTTGTATGAACGGGATAATTCATGTACATAATTCTGAGAGCGAAGTACGTTGTTCGAATGTCCGTCAGAACATGGCATAACGCACATCAACTTTGAGCGTTAGTGTTATCGTGGTTGCTGTACTTTCGATAACATATAACGCGGCGGATGACTCAAGGGCTAAGCAGAATGCTCGTGTTGAGCCATCCGTTGCGTTATGTGTTATCGAAAATACAACAACCACAAGGAAACGATAACACAAACGCTCGAATTTGTTGTGCGCTGCGCTTCGGAGTTAAATATATTTTAACTTTTTTGCGTGCGTTAACGCGATAAAGGGCTAAGCAGAATGCTCGCGTTGAGCCATCCGTTGCGTTATGTGTTATCGAAAATACAACAACCACAAGGAAACGATAACACAAACGCTCGAATTTGTTGTGCGCTGCGCTTCGGAGTTAAATATATTTTAACTTTTTGCGTGCGTTAACGCGATAACAAAAACGCTCAACGCGAACATTCTGTTTAGCCCTTAACAAAAAACGCTCAACGCGAACATTCTGTTTAGCTCTTCAATGCGAACATTCCGCTTAGCCCTTTAATGCCATGTTCTGACGGGCATCCGAACAACGTAGTTCACTTTCAGAATTACGTACATGAATTAACATACAACATTATTCATAATTCATGTCATCAGAGTTTTTTATTTCAAACTTTTTGTTTCTTGTTTTACACCAAAAATGTAATATATTTTATTGAATTACATAGGGACCTAAATAGAAAAAATAATTCTCTTTCTCTTGACTATAGTATGAACCCATATCTATTTACATTTCAATATATACTCTCAATTGTTAGGGATGGGACTAATTTCTTGGTTATTCAGAGAGTGATTCGAATTGAACAACGTACAATAGTCGGTGTTCGCTCAGACAATTTTGTATGGGGAACTAAGTAATTACTTCATAATTAAGGGTCGAACAACGAATGAGAGAGCGAACAACGTTCGTCTGTACATGGCATAAGGAAAGAAAAATGTTTGGTGTTCCCACTCTATTTTTGGAGCAATTATAAACATTCAAGTATTTTTCGCGTTTTTAATGTGTGCTAAAAAATATCAACTTATGTAATGTTTTGACAAATATAAAAAAATTATATGCTAAAATCTATTTTTTATAAATGAATTTTTCAACATTGGTAGGAAGAAATGAATGATTTGTGGATAAATCAGTATCTAAATCATATTCCCAACTCGATTTTGAAAAAAAACTGACATTCCACTTTGAATAAAATGTAAAAAATATGTTAAATGAACAGAACGACATGTTGGATTTGTTTTTATTCATTATCGCTGTTATGCATTCCACATTATATAGTTGAATTCACAGGATCAAAAGAAAAAAAGAAAAACAACACACATCATCGCGTTTCTCAAATTGTTCTTTTGTGGAGTTAATAGATGTGTACACTGAGCGGTTTTGGCATTAAGATTTTTTCTTTTTGTAAACAAGTGTGTGTATACCAGCTGACAGTAATTTGAAATGATTTCAAAGCGTTGTAAACAACTTCAAATTATTTTCATGATTTCGTAAATCCACATCATATTAAATGTCAGCACTGTATAAAAACTATTTAGTTTTTAATTGATCATTTTTTTCTGAAAAAAGGGCATTTTGTTTATTCTGTCAAAATATTTAATCCCGATAAAGGTCTAAGCAGAATGGTCGCGTTGTGAGTTTTTTGTGTTATCGCGTTAACTACCACAAAAAGTTAAAATATATTTAAGGGTCGTACCCATGGTATAATTATTACAAGGTAGGGCACAGCTACCAACTGATTAAAATTTTTTCTCAAGGTGGCTTGTTCCATCAAATCAAAATACATATTTTCTGTATGTGTGTGTATTGTTTTGAATACTTTGTCAAATAAATTGAAATATATTCAAATTTAATAGAAATGAATATTATGTTTATAACGCGTTCATCTGGAAGTGATTACTTTGTTATGGATGAAACAAACATGATAGTATTCCCTAATGGATTTTGGGAAGAAATCACAACCTTTCATTCATTTTTCGCGTTTTTAGTTTTGTGTTATTTTATTTTTGGCAGAATAAGCCACACGTGTTTAGTTGCTTTTTTGTCATTTACCTCAAGCTGCCCTACCTTGTATTATTGTACCATATTCGTACCTAAATTCATGCGTATGCGTACGATGTTATTCACCTCAAAAGTTAAATACAATTCTAGTCATTGAAAATATTGTTTTTCTATAAATGTAAACATTTTTTGGTTAATCAAGAAAATGTTTTCATACACTTTCGCCGTTTTCAATTGTAACAGTCTGATCAGCATAAGCTTCCTTTATATTCTACTATTATGGTTCGGAGCACTTGGACGGTATTAAAAAGGCTGAGCTCGCCGGATTTGGGGAGGTTCTTTACCAAACTCATAATTACTAAACTGTACGAAGAAAAGAAAAAAATTAACCATTCCAAGATTTTTTTGTATTATATATGCATGCCTAAGTCATAAAGTGGACATTTTAGTAGCGACTGATGTTTTTCGCTTGGACACCTCTAAATAAATCCCACCCAAAAAAGTAACCCGTGTCCATGTTTTCTTGGATTACTGCCCTGAACTTTGTTATTGAGCTAACTAATTCTCTAGAAGATCACAACCAACAATTCCCTTATAAGCTTGTCTATTCCATGTTTAATGGTTTACAATCCATTTATTAAATAAATTCATTTGTGTTTTAATTCGAATACTCTTAAGAGTGTCTTATAATAATTCATGATCCTTAACAATTAAGTATAATTTCTATAATATTTAACAGTTCACAAATGGATAGTTAGGCGATATAAGTTGCATGTATTAGGTTTACTTACAGTTATGATGAATTTAGGTTATGTTAAATTACTCAAAATTTGAGGTTACCTTCGATGTGGCCGATGGACAGAACTCAATACACAGGGTTTCGAAGTTCTTCTGAAATGTTTTTAAATAATAATATTTAATAAAAAAATTCGTACATTCTTTGCAATATTTATAACCCACAGTGTCAACCGCGCAATGTTGGGAATTTACGTGTATAAACTCACACATGCAATTTACATTAACATTTTTTTAAATTAAAATTCCAATAAATCCAAAATTTACGTTAGTTTTTTTTTTGATTGAATTGAAAATCATAAATTAGATTCTTTGAATTATGTTATTTGTAGTTAGAGTTTAAAGTGCACAAACACAAAGCAAATATAGTAAAAATAATGTTGATAATACTTAATATCGTCTCCATGCCTCTGGTTGGCAAATACCCGACGGTAAATTGCACATAAATGAACGCTCCTCATACATATTTGAAGCAACAGAGTAATTATCTTCAGATTTGACGCCTTTATTTCCTTTACAAATTAAGGTCTACTTCGGAAGTGTTACTGTCGTGGATTCAGCATAACAAAATTATCCCTTTTTTTGGAGTTCAGCCAGAAAGATGTCTTCATAATTGAGTATGTAAAAAATTATCAGATGATTCCCTTTTTACTATAGGGATGGGGCTGGTAACCAATCACTTGTCATGGTGTTTTAATAATATATATATATATATATTTTTTTTATATAGATATATATTATATATATATATTTATATATATATATATTTTTTTTTGTAATATATATATATACATATATATATATAATGTATTAAGTTATATATAGCATTTCCACATTAAATGAAACCTTTTACAAATTAAATGAACCCTTTTCCAAATTAAATGAAACCTTTTCCAAATTAAATGAAACCTTTTCCAAATTAAATGAAACCTTTTCCACTTGAAATGAAACCTTTTACAAATAGAATGAAACCTTTTCCAATTGAAATGAAACCTTTTACAAATAGAATGAAACTTTTTCCAAATTAAATGAAACCTTTATTCTTATCTAAGGAAATATAATATTTGCACTAATTTTAAACCAATATTTCAAAATTAAATCAAAGAATATTAACAAATATAGTTGTATGGCTATGTAATTAACATAAATATTCTTTAATTCGTTGTGATTTCATTTAATATCTTTACTACATAAAACTAAATAAATAGTAATACAAACTGGGGTATTTCTTGACATTTTAATAAATAAATATTTAAGAACAAGAATTGAATACCCGGTCCTAAATGCGAAATACATATTTGACTTAATAAATTGTTGATGATAAGGTAACTGCTTATCTTAATGAAGGGGTTCCCAACTTGCAGCTTGTGGGATTTTCAAAACCATGTCCATAACGTAGTTAGAACAATCTTGCCGAGTAAGCTTTTGAATACTTCGCTCGATTACATCAACAATGTTATGTTCTATTGAAACGTCACACAGCTCAGCTCTTGCACATAATTTTATTTTTGAAAATGCATTTTCGATTGGATTTAGCATTGGAGAATAAGGCGGTAAGAATTTAAGGTTGCATCTTTTGGATTCGATCAAATTTTTTATGTCATGTCGCTTGTGTATTTGAGCGTTATTTTCCAACTCTGGATTGATTTTCTCAAAAAAAAAAATCTATAAATAATTTAAATCTGTCTGCATTGACACTGGAATTAGAAGCAATTGTGTGATGTACAACTCCCGCGTTGTTTATTGCTGCAATTATAGTGACATTACGACCTCTGACCGTAGGCAACACAATGTGTGCTCTTGTTCCTTGTCTTGGGTTTGGGTTCTTCGTATGTGAAGATTAAATCCACACTCATCAATGAATATAAATTTTTCTCCTTGTTGGGGTATCCATTTTGTAAAGTATTGAGCATATTTTTGTCTCAAGCCTAATGTTCTGGAGTCATTCTTTCGTTCTATTTCAATAGAGGCCATCTTAAACCTAATTTTTAATTTACGTAATCCATATTCTATGCATCTTGTGGAAATATATATATCATTTTCTCTCAACAGACTTAAAGCTTGTGGTGTCAACAACTTAGTTCTATTTCCTCCACGCTTATTTTCCTTCAATGTTCCAAAATTTTGTTTGTATCTTCTTATAAATGTTTTTTCGGAATTTATGTTTATGCAGGTTAAATTTTCAGCCTCGGAAATGGTTCTCCCCTCTTCATAGAATTTAAATAATAACAATTTCATGTCTTTTGTTATTTTGTTATACTGACCCAATTTGTTTCGGGGTCTTGTAGAGCATTTCCACATGCAATACTTGGCGAGGATATTGATTCTTCCTCAGGTTCCCAATTATCAGAGCTTCCCGGTCAGGTTCGCATTTATTTTAAACGTTGCTATTTTTAAATACAGTGAACTCTCGATAATGTGAACAACCAAAACAGTAAACTCTCGACAATGTGAAGTAATTACAAACAAAATTTTGGAACATTGAAGGAAAATAAGCGTGGAGGAAATAGAACTAAGTTGTTGACACCACAAGTTTTAAGTCTGATCGAGTTCTATATAGAAAGTCAACCTGGAATTACCCTCAAAGCCATAAAAACTAAACTGTTGAGAGAAAATGATATAAATATTTCCACAAGCTGCATAGAATATGGATTACGGAAATTAAAAATTACGTTTAAGATGGCCTCTATTGAAATAGAACGAAATAATGACTCCAGAACATTAGGCTTGAGACAAAAATATGCTCAAGACTTTACAAAATGAATACCCCAACAAGGAGAAAAATTTATATTCATTGATGAGTGTGGATTTAATCTTCACATACGAAGAACCCAAGCCCGTTCAAGACAAGGAACAAGAGCACACATTGTGTTGCCTACGGTCAGAGGTCGTAATGTCACTATAATTGCAGCAATAAACAACGCGGGAGTTGTACATCACACAATTGCTTCTAATTCCAGTGTCAATGCAGACAGATTTAAATTATTTATAGAAATTTTTTTTTTGAGAAAATCAATCCAGAGTTGGAAAATAACGCTCAAATACACAAGCGACATGACATAAAAAATTTGATCGAATCCAAAAGATGCAACCTTAAATTCTTACCGCCTTATTCTCCAATGCTAAATCCAATCGAAAATGCATTTTCAAAAATTAAATTATGTGCAAGAGCTGAGCTGTGTGACGTTTCAATAGAACATAACATTGTTGATGTAATCGAGCGAAGTATTCAAAAGCTTACTCGGCAAGATTGTTCTAACTACGTTATGGACATGGTTTTGAAAATCCCACAAGCTGCAAGTTGGGAACCCCTTCATTAAGATAAGCAGTTACCTTATCATCAACAATTTATTAAGTCAAATATGTATTTCGCATTTAGGACCGGGTCTTCAATTCTTGTTCTTAAATATTTATTTATTAAAATGTCAAGAAATACCCCAGTTTGTATTACTATTTATTTAGTTTTATGTAGTAATGATATTAAATGAAATCACACCGAATTAAAGAATATTTATGTTAATTACATAGCCATACAACTATATTTGTTAATATTATTTGATTTAATTTTGAAATATTGGTTTAAAATTAGTGCAAATATTATATTTCCTTAGATAAGAATAAAGGTTTCATTTAATTTGGAAAAAGTTTCATTCTATTTGTAAAAGGTTTCATTCTATTTGTAAAAGGTTTCATTTCAAGTGGAAAAGGTTTCATTTAATTTGGAAAAGGTTTCATTTAATTTGGAAAAGGTTTCATTTAATTTGGAAAAGGTTTCATTTAATTTGGAAAAGGTTTCATTTAATTTGGAAAAGGGTTCATTTAATTTGTAAAAGGTTTCATTTAATGTGGAAATGCTATATATTCGTTATTTAGGAACAAAGGATTTTCTTCTTGTTTTGTAATTTTTTTTAAATTAGAAATGTTCCTCGGAATAATATTTGGTTGTACACACAAAAAAATGTGATGGCGTTTATAATTTGGTTTAATTTTTTTCTTTTATGTGATCACGACTTAGATCTTGATGACTTGATCGTCAGAACTAAAAAGAAATCCCTCTACAATTTTATTCACTACATTGCCCTTAGCAACAGCCAAAATTTTTACTTCTTTTCTTTAATTGCCGAAACTTTTTTCTTCTTTTTTTGCATTCCATACCACGTATGCATTGCTCTGCCCAACAACAATAAAGGTTATTGTTGCTCGTATAGAATAGACTCACCGTAAAAGATAGCTTACAATGTAACGTCCTCTTATAACTGTGTGATAAGGGGTGTGGTTTACCATTCAATGAGAGTATAACACTTTCGGTGTTCGAACATTGTCTGCACTAAGTGAGCAACGCTATATTACTCTTTAACACCGGAGTTATGACAATACTTTTTATGACAAAAAGGCCGTAAATGTTCTCATTGCAAAGTGTTGGGGAAGTATACCCAATTTACAAAAAAAAAATAACCTTTCATGCAATTTTTTAATTTTCTGCCACAAACCTTCTTTGTAGTCCATCTTACCGGTGGACGAAAATAAGGAAAACAGATTAACAAAATATTTTTCGTGGGACTCGTCCACACCCTGAGATCTGTTAGCTGGGAAATTTTTGTTTAAAAGGCTTAAGGTCCTTGGCATGATAAAGTCCAATATATTTTCCATTTAATGTCTCGAGTTCATAACAAGAGGAACCAACCTTTTTCCTAATGCGACATTTAGCGTACGGTGGTAAAAGTTTAGAATTAATTACCTTTCATTCAGACTGCTGAAACGTTTTGCGATATACTTTTTGTCCCACTATATATTGCAACGTGTATTATAACTTTTAGTAGCTTTTTCGTGAGCTATAAGAAGATTATCTTTAATTTCGTCATGCAAGAGCTAAAGTTTGACATCAATTGCAATAAGATTAAATTGTCCTTCTGTCACACATCCTAATTTTTCCATGACGGCATAAGATGATCCATGTAAAATCATATTGCATCCGAAAACTCCAAAGTAGGGTGAGCATTTGATTGCTTCATCAAAATCACTTCGTAGAATACTGGCTATAAGTTCTCTCTGAAGCATTAGATTGAGGACTATATAAAGCAGTCTTAATATGCTGAACTCCATAGGCTTTAAGGAATTCAACCATTTGTACCGAAACAAATTGACTACCATTGTCGGTATGTATGTACTGTGGCAAATTGGTGGAATATGTTATTTTCCAAGAATTTTATAATAGCCGAACTGTTGGCTTTTTTTAAAGGTTTTAAAAATATATATTTCGTAAAATGGTCAACAGCTACAAATACCTAGAGTTTCCCATCTTTGTCCTAGGGTAAGGTCCCAACAAATCCATATAGATTCTTTGGAAAGGGTGTTCAGTCCGGATTTGTTTGCCCATGGGTGGTCTTAAAATACGGTTTGCAGGTTTAACTGATTTACAAGTTTCGCAGATTGAAACGAAGTTTTTCACATCTTTTGCCATATTTGACCAGAAGTATTTATCTCTTATGCGGTTCAAAGTTTTACTAAATCCTCCATGACAGGATACAACATTATGTGTTTTCCTAACCAGATCATCTCTTAATTCAACAGGTAGCCATAATTTCCACAAGCAATCTTCTTCATCGAATATACCCTTTCTAAACTTAACTCGCTGATAAATATAACCGTCCGAAACAATAGTGTCTGGGAATTTTTCAGGCTCTGATTCAAAGACAGATATGTGGTCTAAATATTCTTTTGATTTAAAGGCTTCTGAACTTAAATCGATTTCTATATTTGTTGAATCGGCTGATCTATTTATCTCGTCGACATCTAATCTAGATAAGGCATCTGGTACAATATTCATGTATCCTTTTCGGTACTCTATTTCAAAATCAAATCTTTGTAGTGACAAACTCCACCTACCTAATCTTCCCGATAGGTCCTTTTGTGACATGAGCCAGCGCAAGCTATGATGATCTGTAATAATTTTAAATGGTAGGCCTTCTACATACGGGCGGAATCGTTTTAAGCATACAATAGCTGCTAAGCATTCTAATTCAGTAACCGTATAATTCTTCTGACTCTTGTTCAACTTTTGAGACACGTATGCGATTGGGTGTTCTTTATCGTCGTCTCCAGTTTGTGTCAATACTCCTCCTACAGCTACTCTGGAAGCATCGCACTGTATCGTAAACAATTTTTTGAAATTTGGTTGAACTAACACCGGGGCGGTCGTTAATGCATATTTTAGTTTTTCAAAGGCGAGTTTTGCTTCCTCGGTCAATGTAAATTGCTTAGTCTTTTTAAGACAATCTGTTAAAGGAGCCGCTAAGTCAGCATAATTTGCAATAAATTGTCGGTACCAACCAGTCATTCCGATATACCTTCTTATCTGGCGTGGAGATTTAGGAATTGGAAATTTGGCAACAGCCTCCACTTTATTTGGATCTGTACGTAGACAACCTTGACCAACAATATTTTTTCTTTTTGGCAAAAACGACTTTCTCAACGTTAATCGTTAACCCAGCATCGGACAAACATTTTGCGACCTGCTCCAATATATGAATGTGAGTTTTGAAATCTGAAGTACACACCAGCAAATCATCCAAATATATAAAAACATTTTCTCTGAGTCGACTTGGGATAACTTTATCCATTAGTCGACTCATTCTTTGAGCCGCATTGCAGAGTCCGAATGGCATTACTGTAAAATGATACAATGGCCGTCCAGGCACTGCAAAGGCTGTTTTCTCTTTGGATACATCATCTAAAGGTATTTGCCAATATGCATCTTTTAGGTCAATACCTGATATATAATATGTATCCTGTAGTCGACTCAATAGTCCATTAATATGTGGGAGGGGTACGCATCTTTCTTGGTTAGAGAATTAAATTTTCGTGAGTCGAGACAAAGTCTTATTTTACCAGGCTTCCTGACCAAAACTATAGGGCTACAGTACGGACTATTGCTCTCCGCTATAACTCCTAATGACAGCATGCGATCAAGTTCTTTGTAAGCTTCTTCTTGTCGTGGTGGAGAAAGTGGATAATGTTTTATTTTAAAAGACTCTGATTCTCCTGTATCTATACCGTGAACTTCTAAGGAAGTTCGACCCAACCCCAGTTTTTTAAATTAAGGATATTTGTCAACAACGTTTTTTAATTCATATAGTTGCAAATCAGTCAAGGTATGCATGTTTTCATTGGACACTATAAAAGCTTCACTATCTAAAGAAATTTCAGATATAAATATATCGGGAGCTATGTTAAAAAGTTTCCAAAAATTAACACCAAGGTATACTGACTGACGTAGTGTAGGAGATAAGTAAAAGACTATATTTCTTGTAGTATTTTTATAAAAGTGTCAGGAATTTCAACAAAGCCTACAACCTGTTACGAACCTCCATCAGCCGTTTTCAGAGAACTTGTTAATGGTGTAAATTTAAGTTTTAACCTTGATAAAATGTCGTGACAATCTTTTCCCAATACGCTTATAGAGGCCCCTGAATCTAGCAATCCATAAAACTCATGCGTACCAAGAAATATTTTGGCATATGGTCTTGAATCTTCCATATCGTTTACACACGTTGACTCTACTAATTTGGCAAAAGCTTTTCGCTTTCGAAAACGTTCACGACATTTAAGGATAGCTTTAGATACTGGTTTCTTATTAAAAATTCGGTTTCTAACTTAATCATACCTTAACTTTCTTTCATGTAATGACAATTGAGAATTTATCTGGTTTGGTATAGTTTTGCTATTTAGAGACGTTTTCATTGGGTCCAGATGGTAATTGGTTTCGGGGGTTTTTGTTATTTTTATGTTTGTATCGTTAGAGGTTTCTAACTTAATCATACCTTAACTTTCTTTCATGTAATGACAATTGAGAATTTATCTGGTTTGGTATAGTTTTGCTATTTAGAGACGTTTTCATTGGGTCCAGATGGTAATTGGTTTCGGGGGTTTTTGTTATTTTTATGTTTGTATCGTTAGAGGGGTGGTCAATGGGGAACGAATTACCCTCAATCACTCGTTCACCCTTTTGTTTTCCTGGTGTCTCTTGGGACACTGAGGAGTTGTTCCACTTTTTTCCCCACAACGATAACAGAAAACATTTCTTACGCTCATAAAAAGAGTGACCGATCTGATCACAATTCCAGCATTTAAAACGAGACGTGTCTAATTCGTTTTTCCATGATTTGAATTTTTATGTAATTTAAACGCTTCCACTTCATAGTCATTATCAATATTTTCTGATTCATCAGCCTTTTCCAATTCCGATACAAATGTACGATTTCTATGCTGGTATTGTCGTAATACATATCTCTCTGCTTTCCTCCCTGCATCTCTCAGACTGTCTAAATCAAGGGAATCGTCCATAAAGAACAAGGCTCCTATCGACTCTTTCACATTATTTTTAATGAGATCTATCATTTTAATATCACTCATAGGTTGAGATAATCGAGAATTCATAGCATTTACTTCAGTGAAAAAATCGTCAAATGTCTCTTTGAATAATTGCCTCCTCTCAATGATTCTGACTATTTTATCACATTCATTTTCGGTCTTACCGAATTGTTTCCGCATGGCTCTCTTTAATTCAATAAAAGACGTATTTGGAGCTTGTCTCAAATATGTCCAAAACCACGTTTCAGATTTTCCTTTCAATAAAATGTGAAAACTTGCTATTAAAGTTTCATCGGGACATTTACTACGTTTGGCTAAAGTGTCTACTTTAAATAGAAAATCCGAAACATCCTCGGTTCCGTCGTATGTGATATTCCATTTATCAACTTTAACTGATATATTTACGGAACGTGAATCTGAACGAGAATTGTTCAAACTTTCATTAAACGAACGATCATTATAAGATGGAGCATCTCTATTCTGGCCGTTTGTACTTTCGTTACTTCCACTCCGATTTACATTTGCATTTAAACTTTCGGCTAAGATTTGCTTTAATGCTGAAAACTCACTTAAGAAAACATTTTCTAGGCGTGAAGTTATATCTGCTACACCGGTCGTTGAAGCAACATTAAGCGCTTGTTGTGAGGTTACAGGTTGAGTATATGGTTCTGACATATCTAAATTATTATTACGACCTTGCTGATATAGTAGGGCTCTAGATCTAGTCCGAATAGGACTTACATTAAAACAACGTCTAGTATTTGGCTGAACTTCCGAATCTTCATCAAAAGTGTATTCTAATGCAATACGTCTACTAGCTTGGTCTTCACTATCGGATAAACTAACTACCTTTCTTTTCCTTGGCATTACTCTAACAGAGTTATAAAATTAAATTGAAACTTTGCGTTTCCAAAAAATATATGTATTTATATTTTGCAAAAATCTGTATTTATTGGGAATTGTTGGTTGTAAAAACAACTAAACAGGATAGTATGGCAACATTTGCACTCTTTTGACCTGAACATGCATTCCTCCTTCTTAAATTATGTCCATCTTATATAGCTATATTCTCTAGATTCCTTATCCAGTATGAAATTGACTTATATACTTTGGACATAAAACTATTGCATCTATCTGTGTATAATAGCAAAAACAGTGTCATGTACGAATGGCTATAAGGTATATCCACATTTTTAAAAATGAATATTCTTGACTCATTAATACATAGACACTAATGAGTGTATTGGTTTCAAAGACCTATGGCAACAATATGTTCATATAATTTCTGAAACATATGTCCTGACATGGGTATCAAAGGAGAATTAAAAACGAACTTACTACGAAAAATATATATAAATTTTTCGAAGATTCGTTTTTGTTGAAAATAATAAAATTAAAGATATTAACAAATATTAAACTTGCCAATAGCGTTGGGCGCCATTTCTTTTGTAACAGTCTGATCAGCATAAGCTTCCTTTATATTCTACTATTATGGTTTGGAGCATTTGGACGGTATTAAAAAGGCTGAGCTCGCCGGATTTGGGGAGGTTTTTTACCAAACTCATAATTACTAAACTGTACGAAGAAAAGAAAAAAATTAACCATTCCAAGATTTTTTTTGTATTAAATATGCATGTCTAGGTCATAAAGTGGACATTTTATTAGAGACTGATGTTTTTCGCTTGTACACCTTTAAATAAATCCCACCCAAAATAACTAAACCAAAAGTAACCCGTGTCCATGTTTTCTTGGATTACTGTCCTGAACTTTGTTATTGAGCCTACTAATTCTCTAGAAGATCACAACCAACAATTCCCTTATAAGCTTGTCTATTCCATATTTTATGGTTTACAATCCATTTATTAAATAAATTCATTTGTGTTTTAATTCGAATACTCTCAAGAGTGTCTTATAATAATTCATGATCCTTAACAATTAAGTATAATTTCTATAATATTTAACAGTTCACAAATGGATAGTTAGGCGATATAAGTTGCATGTATTAGGTTTACTTACAGTAATATATATTTATATATATAGTGTATTAAGTTATATATATTCGTTATTTAGGAACAAAGGATTTTCTTCTTGTTTTGTCCTTTTTTTAAATTAGAAATGTTCCTCGGAATAATATTTGGTTGTACACACAAAAAAAATGTGATGGCGTTTATTATTTGGTTTAATTTTTTTCTTTTATGTGATCACGGCTTAGATCTTGATGACTTGATCGTCAGAACTAAAAAGAAACCTCTCTACAATTTTATTCACTACATTGCCCTTAGCAACAGCCAAAATTTTTACTTCTTTTCTTTAATTGCCGAAACTTTTCTTCTTTTTTTGCATTCCATACCACGTATGCATTGCTCTGCCCAACAACAATAAAGGTTATTGTTGCTCGTATAGAATAGACTCACCGTAAAAGATAGCTTATAATGTAACGTCCTCTTATAACAGTGTGATAAGGGGTGTGGTTTACAATTAAATGAGAGTATAACACTTTCAGTGTTCGAACATTATCTGCACTACGTGAGCAACGCTATATTACTCTTTAACACCGGAGTTATGACAATACTTTTGATGACAAAAAGGCCGAAAATGTTCTCATTACAAAGTGTTAGGGAAGTATACCTAATTTACAAAAAAAAAAATAACCTTTCATGCAATTTTTTGTATAATCTGCCACACAATTGACATTCATGTAAATAAGGTCCTTGCGTATTTGGGTAAAACGGATGTTCAACAAACCCTGTAAATGTAAGAAGGTGGGTATTTTAGTACGCAACGCACTGAACTTAGGCACGGGACTAGCTCCGAGGCGCAACGCACATCAACTTCGAGCGTTAGTGTTATCGTTTTCTTGTGGTTGTTTTATTTTCTATAACACATAAGGCGACGGAAGGCTCAACGGATCTATTCCGCCTAATCCTTACATACATTTTTAATTTTTTTGTTTACATGTGTATATGCATTTTTGTTTATTTTTTCGTCCACAAGTGTTACTTTATTTCTTCAAGTTATTTTCTACCAGAAATATATCTTCATTTGCCAAACAATCAAAACAGCTGATTTATTTGGTTTACATATGAAAATATATACAGAAATAGAGCGGACCCTAAACGGAAAATATTACATATGCGCCTTTAGCCATTGTCTACGAAAAATAAATAATATGCAATGTTCCTCTGTTGAGCAATTGTTTACGGTCTAAGAACCCCTAATTTCATGTTTTTATTAGCTGTGTCTGTTTATTTGAGATTTTTGTAGCACTTGTTACTATATGTTGTCGGTACTCCAAAATCCAGTAAAAGAGAGGGAACGAGTGTGCTTGTTTGACACCTCCACTTTATGGGCAATAATGTCAGAATAATTGAATACAAATGCAAAAAAACGCGAAAAATAAATGGAATGTCCGTTTTTTTTTTCAAAACATTACACACACAGTCACACATTCTGTATATGACCTGCGTGAAGTTAGCAACGTTGCTAATTTTCGATAACAACATTTTTAACAAAACTACAGGGTGACACAGAACGACCAAATTTTACATTTAGTACCTTTTTTGCAACTGTGATAAAAATAAATAAATAAATTTAAATAAAAAATAAATTTAAACACAAAAATTATGAATGAATATAACGAAAAAATTTACTAATATTGTTGTATAATTTATTTTATGGTGTCCATTTACAGATTAATCTGTAATATTCCAGTAACAGCAGTTATAAATATGACAAATTTTTAGTTTGGAGGCTACTACTTCTAAGGTCAGAAATCTGGATCTGGAAGCTACAGTATAAAAACGTACACCATAAACTCGATGTCTAATGAAAGAGGAGATCCTCACGAGCAATTTGGTGTATCGCATGAGCTCCTAATGAGTTTTTCGTTGAACAAAGTTTCCAATTTTCTGGTTTCCAACTGGTGGTCAGGACAGAAAACTGGATCTGGAAGCTACAATATAAAAACGTACACCATAAACTCGATGTCTAATGAAAGAGGAGATCCTCACGAGCAATTTGGTGTATTGCATGAGCTCCTAATCAGTTTTTCGTTGAACAAAGTTTCCAATTTTCTGGTTTCCAACTGGTGGTCAGGACAGAAAACTGGATCTGGAAGCTACAATATAAAAACGTACACCATAAACTCGATGTCTAATGAAAGAGGAGATCCTCACGAGCAATTTGGTGTATCGCATGAGCTCCTAATCAGTTTTTCGTTGAACAAAGTTTCCAATTTTCTGGTTTCCAACTGGTGGTCAGGACAGAAAACTGGATCTGGAAGCTACAATATAAAAACGTACACCATAAACTCGATGTCTAATGAAAGAGGAGATCCTCACGAGCAATTTGGTGTATCGCATAAGCTCCTAATCAGTTTTTCGTTGAACTAAGTTTCCAATTTTCTGGTTTCCAACTGGTGGTCAGGACAGAAAACTGGATCTGGAAGCTACAATATAAAAACGTACACCATAAACTCGATGTCTAATGAAAAAGGAGATCCTCACGAGCAATTTGGTGTATTGCATGAGCTCCTAATCAGTTTTTCGTTGAACAAAGTTTCCAATTTTCTGGTTTCCAACTGGTGGTCAGGACAGAAAACTGGATCTGGAAGCTACAATATAAAAACGTACACCATAAACTCGATGTCTAATGAAAGAGGAGATCCTCACGAGCAATTTGGTGTATCGCATGAGCTCCTAATCAGTTTTTCGTTGAACAAAGTTTCAAATTTTCTGGTTTCCAACTGGTGGTCAGGACAGAAAACTGGATCTGGAAGCTACAATATAAAAACGTACACCATAAACTCGATGTCTAATGAAAGAGGAGATCCTCACGAGCAATTTGGTGTATCGCATAAGCTCCTAATCAGTTTTTCGTTGAACAAAGTTTCCAATTTTCTGGTTTCCAACTGGTGGTCAGGACAGAAAACTGGATCTGGAAGCTACAATATAAAAACGTACACCATAAACTCGATGTCTAATGAAAGAGGAGATCCTCACGAGCAATTTGGTGTATCGCATAAGCTCCTAATCAGTTTTTCGTTGAACAAAGTTTCAAATTTTCTGGTTTCCAACTGGTGGTCTGGACAGAAAACTGGATCTGGAAGCTACAATATAAAAACGTACACCATAAACTCGATGTCTAATGAAAGAGGAGATCCTCACGAGCAGGAGCTTATGCGATACACCAAATTGCTCGTGAGGATCTCCTCTTTCATTAGACATCGAGTTTATGGTGTACGTTTTTATATTGTAGCTTCCAGATCCAGTTTTCTGTCCTGACCACCAGTTGGAAACCAGAAAATTTGAAACTTTGTTCAACGAAAAACTGATTAGGAGCTCATGCGATACACCAAATTGCTCGTGAGGATCTCCTCTTTCATTAGACATCGAGTTTATGGTGTACGTTTTTATATTGTAGCTTCCAGATCCAGTTTTCTGTCCTGACCACCAGTTGGAAACCAGAAAATTTGAAACTTTGTTCAACGAAAAACTGATTAGGAGCTCATGCGATACACCAAATTGCTCGTGAGGATCTCCTCTTTCATTAGACATCGAGTTTATGGTGTACGTTTTTATATTGTAGCTTCCAGATCCAGTTTTCTGTCCTGACCACCAGTTGGAAACCAGAAAATTGGAAACTTTGTTCAACGAAAAACTGATTAGGAGCTCATGCAATACACCAAATTGCTCGTGAGGATCTCCTCTTTCATTAGACATCGAGTTTATGGTGTACGTTTTTATACTGTAGCTTCCAGATCCAGATTTCTGACCTTAGAAGTAGTAGCCTCCAAACTAAAAATTTGTCATATTTATAACTGCTGTTACTGGAATATTACAGATTAATCTGTAAATGGACACCATAAAATAAATTATACAACAATATTAGTAAATTTTTTCGTTATATTCATTCATAATTTTTGTGTTTAAATTTATTTTTTATTTAAATTTATTTATTTATTTTTATCACAGTTGCAAAAAAGGTACTAAATGTAAAATTTGGTCGTTCTGTATCACCCTGTAGTTTTGTTAAAAATGTTGTTATCGAAAATTAGCAACGTTGCTAACTTCACGCAGGTCTGTATATGCGGGTTTTTACATTTATCGGGATTGGTGTTGAGAGTTTCTCTCTTTTGAGAGAGTAATTAGAGTTGCGCTATTTTTAATTTTGTAACAAGCGTACTTTTTGTCCATAAAAGGTACGAATTGACATAAGCGTACCAAAACAAAAATTAGATTTTTTTATTATTCGTGAATACATTTACGCTTAAATTATACAATATATTATTAATGCAAATAACTGGTATAAATAATGGCCAATATATCTCGATAATTATGATTTATTATCATTTGAAGTAGAATTTTAGGTACCTTTTCGTACTTTTTTGTTCCTACTTTTGGTAATGTTTTCCAACACAATTCACAATTTATCACTGAGAGAGAGAAACTCTCAACACCAATCCCGATAAATTTGGAACTCATCTATCAATTTCAAATTGTTGGAAAAATAAATTCCATAAAATTTTATGCATGTCGATTGGCATATTTTTTGTAAAAAATTAAAAATGTATAATTTTAAAAGATTTTAAATATTTTATGATGGACAATTCTATTCATAATTACATATAAATATACATTCTATGTAAAGAATAAGTATTTTTTAATCCGAACTTGCAATGTTATAAATATTTATATTTGTTGATCCACATTTTTCTTAAGTTATATCTACAGATGCTACAATTAGGGGATCTCAATATTTGTGCGATGAATTGAATTATGTGAACACACCGTATAACTGCAAATAAATACCGAATAACTTTTAATTGATATCGCAATCTAGTAACCTATCATGAAGCCATTTTTAATTTGCTTGTTATAAGCAAAGAGGTTTGGCGCAATACAGTTGTTTAAAAGAAAACAATTTGTGAAGATGGAAGATTTTCAGAAAATTGAGAAAATAGGAGAAGGCACTTATGGTGTGGTCTATAAAGGCAGAAATAGACTTACGGGGCAAATCGTTGCTATGAAAAAAATTCGTTTGGAGTCTGATGATGAAGGCATACCATCGACTGCTATAAGGTAGGCAAACTTCGCAAAACGAAAGTAGTGAATATATAATACAATTGCAGTTTTTGTTATGAATAACATAAAATATATAATAATACAAATAATACAAAAACGTATTTCTCTTTGGGAACGAGACAAGTTTAGAGTCATGTTATCTTAAAGTCCGATCGAGGATAGTTTTGAAAATGTTACCATATGTAGGCCTTGGGACCCTGGGTATCAATTTGAAGTCTTTATTAAAAAAATGTGATTTGGTGATCGAAGTTTATACCTCCTTAGATATGGGTTTCCATTATCATTTTAAAGATTAATGGCATTGATTAGAAAGGAAATGTTTTGGGACACAAGGTGTACATGGGAGAAAGTCTCAAATCCCCGGCCGAATGCGGCCACCAACACTTCCTTCTAATTAAAAGAAGGAAGTCTTATGTGATATGGAATTTATAATTACATTTTTTCAACTAGCATTTTTGAAGCGTTCTTTTCTAGGAGCTGATAGTTTTTTGTAATATCTTGCTAGTTGTTGACGTTGTTCCTTCTAAGACAAATTAAAAAAAAAGTAGCAGGTAAAACTGCAAATTTCCGATGTTTTTGGTAAAATGGTATTAGCTTTTAACCGTACATTGTTAAAACATTGTTCCGACATTGAATATATATACATTACTTAAACAAAATATTTTTTCAGAGAAATTTCCCTTTTGAAAGAGCTGAAACATCCTAATATTGTCTGCCTTGAGGACGTTTTAATGGAAGAAAATCGGTTATACTTAATTTTTGAATTTTTATCCATGGACTTAAAAAAATATATGGATTCACTGCCTCCTGAAAAACCATTAGACAGCGATCTTGTACGAAGCTACCTCTATCAAATAACGAGCGCGATTCTTTTTTGTCATCGAAGGCGGGTGTTGCATCGCGACTTAAAACCTCAAAATTTGTTAATAGATAAAAACGGAATAATAAAAGTAGCTGATTTTGGTCTTGGCCGCTCGTTTGGTATTCCAGTTCGCATATATACTCATGAAATTGTAACACTTTGGTATCGTGCACCAGAAGTTCTCTTAGGGTCTCCCCGGTATTCCTGCCCGGTAGACATTTGGTCCATTGGATGCATATTTGCCGAAATGGCTACTAGAAAGCCATTATTCCAAGGAGACTCTGAAATTGATCAATTATTTAGAATGTTCAGGTAATTATTTACATAATTATAATATATTTTAATCTGGATAATAATTACGTGTATTTTATAGAATATTGAAGACGCCAACAGAAGAAATATGGCCCGGAGTGACATCACTTCCTGACTATAAAAATACATTCCCCTGTTGGTCAACTAATCAATTGCCAAATCAACTGAAAAATTTGAACAGCGATGGTATCGATCTTATACAAAAAATGCTTATATATGACCCAGTTCATCGTATATCTGCAAAGGATATACTAGAACATTCATACTTCGATGGCTTTGATACCAAGTTAATAAACTTTCAATAAATGTATTAGCTCTTAAATTTTATTTAGTCAAATAAGAATTGAAGTATAATAATTTATGTCATGTTCCGGCAAATATTAAAACTAAATTACAAATAAAAAACTATCAGCCTGTTGTTGTAAAGCTCGAGACGAAGGTCGGCCACCCACAAATATTCTAATGGTTATTCTGTCGCGTAGTCGGTAGTTTCATCTAT
>NW_026882904.1:0-44724 GCF_032173495.1 Musca vetustissima
TTACAAACGGAAAACCAAAACTAATACACCCTCCATACTATGGTGGAGAGTTTAAAAATGTTGACATTCAGTGGGGGATTGGTCCGATTTTCAACATCATTGAACTTAATCTAAGTTTGGAAGAAATATTACGATGTGCAAAGTTTGGATGAAATCGGTTACTCCCATCGTGCTCACCAGCCGGTCATTTGTAAATCGATTTCAAATTGTCTAAAACGGGTTTCTCCAATATTTCGATGTTGTACATTTTTGCCATAGACACAAGACTGAGGGTATAAAAAATAATTCGCGAAAAACAAATCCTGATCGTTAGTTTTTTGAATCGGATTTTCTGATAATAAACACAATTTTTGTACCCATTTTTGTGTGTTACATAAATGTAGAATTATTAACTGATCCGGTGGTAAAGCAATTGAACCTTCGTAGTTGTATAAAATGTTGCAACAACAAAATAAAGCGTCATAAAATATTGAAATATACAAATTAACCACACATATTTTCTGCGTAGGCGAAAAATTTTATTTTCGACTCGTTCTGATTAGAAACAGCATTTTTGCACTAATTCCCTCTGATATAATACCTTCTTATTACATCATGACATGATCAATTTATACTATTACCATAATAGGCTTCTAATAAACAAAAAAAATCTTCTTTTTATTAAATATAGTTAGCTAATACAATATAAAGGAAATTCCCATAGCTGCAATTCTAGTGAATGTGTGAAAACAAAAGCTTATCACTAACAAAGTGAAGGGTGTAGGCAATCTCTGTTCGTGTACATTTAAATAGTTTACACTGAAATGATAATTAAAATTACATTGAATTTAGTTTTTTTTAAGAGCAAAAGAAACATTCTTCTCTTTTCATCCATTTCCGGGTTGTTATTGTTGTGGTAATTCCAAAAAATCTTAAAATAATAAGTCTTATCTTTCTAAAGAATTTATTTTATTTTTGATAAAAATTGCAAAGGACATACCACAAATGACGCATCTCATGTTTGTGATTATGATAATAAAAGATTTGAAATATTTACTTGCAGATTAAAAAAAATATAAATAATTGTTTACTTTTTCGGGAGACTTTCCAAGAAATGTACATAAACTAAAATTTATATGGGAACAGTAGCAGATGTGGTTTTTTGAGATTGGGACCAAAATGAAAAAAATTAACACTTAATTTAAGATTGCAACAACATTTAGAATATAGACTTTTTTATTTACCGAATATCGAAAATGTTCTGTCCTTCATTTTATATTTCGTATAACGAGTCGTTATAAGCGACTGTAATCGTTTTACAATATTAACCAGTAAGGAAAGTAGTAAAGTCGGACGGTGCCGACTATATGATACCCTTCACCACTATGGGTATATTAAACAGGACTATTAACATGAAATTGGATGAAATAAAATATGTGATATATATCTAAACGTGAATCTACCTAGATCTACGTAATTCTATGCTCAGTTTTGTACATTCAACTATATCCAAATATGAACCGATTCCAACGAAACTTGTCACAGGTTAGGTTATACTTATTTCAGTACGTTTTGTTCCTACCCTATAGATTCCTTTGTGTGTCAATTATTTAAAATCAATCTATAATATAAGGGAGCTGTATCTATATCTCAACCGATTTTCACGAAACTTGTCACACATCATTCTGGACTAAATTAAGTACGCTATGCCAAATTTCGTGCATATCGAAAGATGTAATGTGGACTTTGGTACACCATTTACATTAAATCGGACGAAAATATATATGGGAGCTAAATCTGGACCGATTTTCACGAAACAAGGCAGACATCACTCTAAGTTCAATTCAGTACGTTATGCCGAATTTCGTGGAAATCGAAAAATATATAGCGACTTTGGTGCACAATTTACATGAAATCGGACGAAACTATATATAGGAGCTATATCTAAATCTGGATCGATTTTGTCGAAACTTGGCAGACATCATTCTAGGATCAATTCAGTGCGTTATGCCAAATTTCGTGCAAATCGAAAGATATGTAGGGACTTTGGTGCATCATTTACATGAAATCGGACGAAACTATATATGGGAGCTATATCTAAATCTGGACCGATTTTCTCGAAACTTGGCAGACATCACTCTAGGCTTAATTCAGTACGTTTTGCCAAATTTCGTGCAAATCGAAAAATATATACCGACTTTGGTGCACCATTTACATGAAATCGGACGAAACTATGTATGGGAGGTATATCTAAATCTGGACCGATTTTCTCAAAACTTGCCAGACATCACTCTAGGCTCAATTCAGTACGTTATACCAAAATTTGTGCAAATCGAATGATATATAGGGACTTTGGTGCACCATTTACATGAAATCGGACGAAACTATATATGGGAGCTATATCTGGACCGATTTTCACGAAACTTAGCAGACATCATTGGAGACCTAAATGATTTGGCTGTACCAAATTTCGTGCAAATCGAAAGATATATAGGGACCGTTTACATTAAATCGATTAAATATATATGGGACCTATATCTAAATCTGAACCGATTGTTCCCAATTTCAATAGGGTTCGTCCTTGGGCCGAATAAGTGACTTATGCTAAATTTCACCCAATTCGTATCATAAATGCGACCTGTACTTTGTTTACAATTTAACATGGACAGACAGACGGACGGACCGACGGACATGCGTAAATCGACTGAGAAAGTGATTCTATATATATTCTCAAAAGGAACCATGGGTCTATCTCGATTATTTTTGCCTTTTACAAACATATGCACAAAGACATAATTCCCTGTACCACAGTGTGGTGAAGGGTATAAAAATCTAACCTGTATATAACCCCAATCGATTCAATATGTTATTGTCATTAGATAAATTAATTGAATTATTTTCCGCTGATGGTTATTATTGTTGTGAAACAATTTAATTGATTAATTGCAATACGCCCCAAATAAATGCAAAAAAAATAACATGTGTGAATGTATATTTTCTCCCTGGATGTTTGACGGACAATAATAAATAGAATCTGGTGTTTTATTATTTGCAAAATACATTTAAACACATTGTATGATGTGATTTCAAATGTGATGATAAATACATTGAAAATAATGTCCTCCAGCACGAAACAGTCGGGTTGTTAAATAACATTACAGTTAAAGATCGATAATTCGATTTAGAGACTCAATGATCGTCTGTACACCAGACTGCATTTTCCCATAAAGATAAAATATAATTCGGTAATGGATTTTAATGTCTTGGTTGATTGGAAAATACTAAAACCGGTTAACAGATTGATTTTATTATCCGACTATCCGGTTCAAAATTGTAGCGAAGCCGATCTGTCTGCCAAAAAAAAATCAATGGAAAAAATAAAGGTATTCACTATTCAGTTGTATACGAAATTAACCCAGATAACGTAAGAAATTTTTTCTATAAAATATAAAATTTAATTTTAAATATTCAATTAAAAAAAATTATTTTTTTTAATAAAATTTAGTTTTAACAAGCATAGAGTGCATTTTTTATACAAAATTTCCTTTTTTCGTGTTCTTTTAAAAGGACGGTGGCGCCAAATTAATTAATTCAACTATCCAGATATAGGATTATCTGGGTTAAGATCAGATAAACATACAAATATAGTTTTGTTGTAACTGAAATTTTAATGTCATATCTCTGAGCACAATATTGTACAATATTTGGGTTAAAAACATATCATATTGTGATAATTAGATTGAAGTTCAAGCAAATAAGGACGAAGTGAAGACACCAGGAGTCACGTTACAAATCAAAATATTAACTTCCAGAGATATCAAATTTTTTCTACAAGTACTGTAGAGTTTCAAAGAAAAAAAAAAAAACAATAAGGACTATATGGTACCCTTCACCACTTTGGGTATATTCTACATATGTATCCTAAAAGACGTCGCTTTTCGAAGGAACATTGACATGAAATTGACCGAAATTGAATATGTGATCTTTATATATATCTAAACCGACTAACACCAACCCTACACATGTCATTCTGCAACCTATGCTAAATTTTGTAAATCGATTTAAAGCAAACTTGACACACGCTATTCGGTATGCTACACTGTTTATAATTTAATCTCAATCAAACACCCATTGATTATTTGGTGTACAATAAACATGAATAAGTCGAAATTATATATGGAAGCTATGCTATATCTATATCTGAACCGATTTCAAGGAAACGTACCAGAGATTAATTTATATTAACTTTAGCACGTTGTGTTAATCGCCCTACCTAGGGGTCTTTAGTGCACAATTTACTTAAAATCGGACGAAAATATATATAGAAGGTTTTTGTAAATCTGATCCGATTTTCACGAAACTTTGCACACAACATTCTAGTATGCTATACCAAAATCGAAAGATATCGGGGGCTTTGGTGCAGCATTTACAAAAAAATGGGACGAAAATGTATATTGGAGCTATATCTAAATCTGAACCGATTTTAACGAAACTTTGCACACGTCATTCTAGACTTCATTGTGTACGCTAGGCCGAAACTCGTACACATCGAATGATTTCAGGGACTTTGGTGTACTATTTACCTAAAATCGGGCAAAACTATATATGGTTGCTATATCTAAATCCGAACCTATTTTCACAAATATTTCCAGACATCATTCTAGACTTAATTCAGTACGCTTTGCCAAAATTCGTGCAAATCGAAAAATATGTAGGGACTTTGGGGCACTATTTACCTAAAATCGGGCGAAACTATATATGGGAGCTATATCTAAATCTGAACCGATTTTAACGAAACTTTGCACACGTCATTCTAGACTTCATTGTGTACGCTAGGTCGAAACTCGTACACATCGAATGATTTCAGGGACTTTGGTGCACTATTTACCTAAAATCGGGCAAAACTATATATGGTTGCTATATCTAAATCCGAACCTATTTTCACAAATATTTCCAGACATCATTCTAGACTTTATTCAGTACGCTTTGCCAAAATTTGTGCAAATCGAAAAATATGTAGGGACTTTGGGGCACTATTTACCTAAAATCGGGCGAAACTATATATGGGAGCTATATCTAAATCTGAACCGAAATTTAGCACACATCATTGTCGACTTAATCTAGTACGCTATGCCAAAATTCTTGCAAATCTAATGATTTTCAGGGACTTTGGTGCACCATTTACCTAAAATCGGACGAAAATATATATGGGAGCTATATCTAAATCTGAACCGATTTTCTCCAATTTCAATAGGGTTCGTCCATGGGCCAAACCAATGGGCTGTGACAAATTTCATCCAATTCGGATCATAAATGCGACCTGTACATTGCTCACAAAAGTACATGGACGGACAGACGGACATGCATAAATCGACTCAGAATGCGATTCTATGCATATTCTCAAAAGGAACCATGGGTCTATCTCGATTCCTTTTGCCTGTTACAAACATATGCACAAAGACATAATACCCTGTACCACGGTGTGGTGAAGGGTATAAACAGTGAGCGGAGCAGTATAGTCGGACGGAGCCGACCATACGATACCCTACACAACTACCACAGAACTCTATCTTTTTGCGGATTTTTATTCCGAGCCTGGGTAATATTTCGTGATAGTTGCACCCTCTTTCCCAATTAGAGGTCAACAGCACCCCTTCCTTACACTGACATATTTTCCGAATATTACCAATATTCAGTACAGTTCTTCTAATTACTTGTCCACATTCCCTTCACCGTGGGTTGAGTTGTGATGTTCGGCTTATAATTGTAGCCTATAGATCGAATCGAAAAAGAAAAACACAAAAAATAAGTTTTCGGTCCACTTCATCCCAAAATTATTATCTGATTATCACCGAAAATTATAGGCGTTGCCCATGACCATAACTGGAACCTCATGGAACATTTCAAAGCGATCCGCGCTATATTTCCGCCCTCTAGTGTAATGGTTTATTAAATAATATATGAATACGTAAATATTCATATATTATTTACGTGCAACTCCAACATAGTTGTGTAGGGTATAAAAATATCTTGCTACACAAAAACTTGACCTATGGAGAATTTACCATTTTGGGTTCTAATTATTTTCTCCAAAACATTGGCTTCCTTTCCCAAAAGGGAATTTTCACCTCTAAAAATATTGAAATTTGTTTACAAAAGTTGAAATTGAGGAAGCTAGTCGCCTTTTATTTATTCATACTGATATTTATACATACTGATACATAATACCCTGTATCACTGTGTGGTGAAGGGTATAAAAAATACCTTCTAGATTTTTCATAAAACCATAATAGCTTCAACAACTAGAAGACCTTCTACATATCTTCGATAGCTGGACGATGATCTGCAGTTTCACTTTCAAATATTCCCCAAGATATAGTAGGCTTTCCTATATGACTTCTATATGCAGAATATATTCTATAACAGGTATTCAATAGCTAGAATTTCGTCTGCAGATTATCTGCCAAATGATCTTCTATACTTAGTAAGGTAGGGTATCACATGGTCGGCCCCGACTCCGACTATACTGCTCCGCTCACTGGTTTTTATACCCTTCACCACACTGTGGTACAGGGTATTATGTCTTTGTGCATACGTTTGTAACAGGCAAAAATAATCGAGATAGACCCATGGATATTTAGATATAGCTCCCATATATATATATTTAACCGATTTAATGTAAACGGTCCCTATATATCTTTCGATTTGCACGAAATTTGGTACAGGCTAATCATTTAGGCCTATAATGATGTCTGCCAATTTTCGTGAAAATCGGTCCAGATTTAGATATAGCTCCCATATATAGTTTCGTCCGATTTCATGTAAATGGTGCCCCAAAGTCCCTATATATCTTTTGATTTGCACGAAATTTGGCATAACGTACTGAATTAAGCCTAGAGTGATGTCTGCCAAGTTTCGTGAAAATCGGTCCAGATTTAGATGTAGCTCCCATATATAGTTTCGTCCGATTTCATATAAATGGTGCCCCAAAGTCCCTATATATCTTTTGATTTGCACGAAATTTGGCATAACGTACTGAATTAAGAATAGAGTGATGTCTGCCAAGTTTCGAGAAAATCGGTCCTGATTTAGATATAGCTCCCATATATAGTTTCGTCCGATTTCATATAAATGGTGCCCCAAAGTCCCTATATATCTTTTGATTTGCACGAAATTTGGCATAACGTACTGAATTAAGCGTAGAGTGATGTCTGCCAAGTTTCGAGAAAATCGGTCCTTATTTAGATATAGCTCCCATATATAGTTTCGTCCGATTTAATGTAAATGGTGCCCTAATATTCTTATATATCTTTCGATTTGCACGAAATTTGGTATAACGTACTGAATTGAGCCTAGAATAATGTCTGCCAAGTTTCGAGAAAATCGGTCAAGATTTAGATATAGCTCCCATATATAGCTTCGTCCGATTACATGTAAATGGTGAACCAAAGTCCCTATATATCTTTTGATTTGCACGAAATTTGGTACAGCCTAATCATTTAGGCCTAAAATTATGTATGCCAAGTTTCGTGAAAATAGGTCAAGATTTACATATAGCTCCCATATATAGTTTCGTCCTATTTCATGTAAATGGTGCACCAAAGTCCCTATATATCCTTCGATTTGCACGAAATTTGGCATAACGTACTGAATTGAGTCTAGAATGATGTCTGCCAAGTTTCGAGAAAATCAGTCCAGATTTCTATATAGCTCCCACATATAGTTTCGTCCGATTTCATGTAAATATTGCACCAAAGTCCCTATATATCTTTCGTTTTGCACAAAATTTGGCATAACGTACTGAATTGAGCCTAGTGTTTCGTGAAAATTGGTCCAGATTTAGATATAGCTCCCTTTTATTATAGATTGATTTTAAGTAATTGACGCACCAAGAACCAATAGGAACAAAACGTTCTGAAATTAGTATAACCTATCCTGTGACAAGTTTGTTTGAAATCGCTTAATATTTGGATAGAGCTTCCATATATATTTTCGCCCGATTTCAAGTAAATTGGGCATCAAACTCCTCATGTTAGTCAGTTTGACATCAAATTTTGCACAACGTACAAAATTGAGCATAGAATTATGTAGTTCCGTTTTCTAGAAGTACAGACATAGCTCAACGGATGACCCATTTATATTTGTTTGAAGTCGATTTACATACTTTATGGATAGATCTTGGTAGATTCACATTTAGATAAATATCACATATTTTATTTCACCCAATTTCATGTTAATAGTCCTGTTTAATATACCCATAGTGGTGAAGGGTATCATATAGTCGGCCCCGTCCGACTTTACTACTTTCCTTACTGGTTATTTTTATGTATGCCGGTCTTCCAGCAAATGAGCGAGATATGAATTTAAAAACTATTTTATAATGTTTTTTCCATGTCTGTGGAGTCCTCGTTGGATATCTTAAATTTTTAGCAGTACCCATTTAGAATACGATTAAACAAATTAAAAATTTTATAAAATCTTGTCCATGCGTCATGCACATTATGTCATTTATAGTATATTTATTTTGGTTACTTACTTTTGTGTTTGTAGTGGGTTTTCCATTTGCGGAAAAATGCCATGGTCAAGTTGCGAACAGGTGCTACGTCCAACAAGAAATACCTTCAATAAATTCGGCAACAAAACACCGGGCTTTAGGCAACACAGATAGCAACAATTCTTTGAGATTTACAGCAATTCGGAAGACTGGAGCTACAGCCACTTCAATTCTTGATTAAATCTTCTCTGCCAGAACAAAAAGGGGTGAATGCAGGTGCATGCAAATTGCCAGTTGACAGCAGTATCGTAATATGACCAATGTCTCTATGGAGACCCAGCAAAACAATGCGAAAATGTTATTTTCCGAATTTTTTCCGTTGATAATAGCAACGCGTCTGACAAAAACGTTGAAGGGGTTTTTTGTTCTTTGGTCTAAACAATGCTTTTGACACTCGACCGCTGTTTGGCGTGTTAATTGTTCTGCGGTATAGTTTCAAGTGAAACAATCGACTTGTTTTTGCAATCAAGCAAATAAATGATGTTTCAGCTGATATTCGGGTTATTGTTGTTGCTGGGGCTAATGGTTTGAGAAGCAAAACAAAAAAGTGGAGAGAATTACAATCCAGTGTTTGTTGGTGGTTTTTGCGGCTTAGAATTTATTTTCTAAGTCCGATTGTTTTGTTGATAAATTGTTTTTGTTATTTTTATTATTATTTTTTTTTTTTTTTTTTGTAAAACGTCTCCCGTCTTGTTATTTAGAATCACAACGCAATTTATTTATGACCGATTTTTTGTTTTGTTTTGAATTTTTTTTTCTATCAGTATGAGTGTGTGCTTGATTTTTTTCAAAAATGTTATTACGTCTTTTTTTGGTATTCGCGCAAAAGTGAGCGTTGATTTTAACCAGAAACGTTTACGAATATTTTTGGTTTGGTTTTTTCCTTTGCGGGCCAGTGAGAAGGGGGTAATGCGGTCTTTTTGGCTGCTTTTGTTTTTGTTTGGGGTTTTTGCGCAAAAACTTGTTTCCACTGTGAATTTTCAAAACGAAATGAAACAAGTAATCAAATCAAAAAATATTCAAACAATATCAACACCCAACCAGCCAGCGAGCCAGTCATCCGCACAGCTACGATCACACACAAAAACAACAGCAAAAAATCGTAGGCTACAGCTTCTGCTGCAGCGGTCTATAGTCGGTATTCGCAAAAATTTGCAAAACAAATAAAAAAATATCGTTCACTTTATGCTCTTCTTATGAATGGTAAGAAATGTCAAGTGAAAAAGAAAACAAATATTGGGAAGAAATATTTTTGTGAGAAGGAACGGGATGGTCGACTTTCTGTAACTCTATCATAACTCAAAAATAAAAAAGAAGTCAGAAATCTCTTTTTATTGTTTCATATACAGACATATCTTCTATAGATCTTCCATAGAATTACGACCCTACGTCTGCAAATGTCGCTTTAAGATAGTTTTTCTATATTTATTCTGGAACCATGACTTTCAATAGAACTTTAGAAGATATTCAACGGGACTGTAATAGCTAAGAGATCAACAGATAATCTCTGCCTAGATAACCGTTTACAAGGCGTCTTTACCTAGAAAACCTTCAAAATGTCTTCTGTAGTAGTTAGAAGACTTTACATTAGGCATTGACAAGCTACAAGACATTTATACCCTACACAACTATATTGTCAGGGTATTATAGCTTTGTGCAGCCTCAAGAGTTTGTAACGCCGCGAAATATTGGTCCTAGACCCACCTTTAAGTATACCGACTAGCTGAGTCGATCTAGACATATGTGTCCGTTCGTCTGTCCATTATAGTTTGTAAGCACGATACAGGCCACAGTTATGGACCAATCTTCACGAAATTTTTCATGTAGGACGAGTTCTGGCCGATGAATAATATGGATAATTTGTATGGCCCAGCCATCGCAAATTTTTACATGGAGAAGGGGATCGGGCCAAAGAATAAGCATGTCTGTTTTGATGAAGTTCCGTCAATATACACCGGGTCAAATGGACCCTGACTTTTGTGTGAAAAATTACAAAATTTCTATTCTATGGCGTATATATTTACTCCTGAAGGTGATAGATCCGAGAAGTTGATAGTATAAAGCCGAACATCACAACACAACACACGGTGAACGGAATCTGGACAAGTAATTAGAAGGGCTGTACTGAATATTAGTAGTATTTGTTGATCTCTAGTCAAAAGGGTGCAAATATCGCGAAATATTGATCAAGCTCAGAATATAGAAACACAGAAAGTTAGATTTCGTACATAATTCTATATCCTTCACCACATTATGGTACGGGGTATTATGTCTTTGTGCATATATACAAACGAGGTAGACACATGGTTCCTTTTTGAGAATATGCATAGAATCACTTTCTGAGTTGATTTATGCATGTCCGTCTGTTATATTGTAAACAACGTACAGGTAGCATTTATGATCCGGATTGGATGAAATTTGACACAGCTCATTTATTTGGCCCAAGGACGAATCCTGTTGAAATTGGGAAAAATCGGTTAAGATTTAGATATAGCTCCCATATATATTTTCGTCCGATTTTATGTAAATGGTGCACCAAAGTCCCTGTATATCTTTCGATTTGTACATACATATTTTCTTCCGATTTTATGTAAACTGTGCACTAAAGACCCAAAGTTCGTACGATTGGCACACAATTTTGTATAATGTACTGATGTTAATATAAATTAATATCTGAAAAGTTACGTTGAAATCGGTTTAGATTTATATATAACTCTCATATATATTTTCGTCCGATGTGGGGGAAATTGTGCACCAAACTCCTAATGTTTGTCCGATTGAAACGAACATAGGTTCACAATGTTCCTTCGAAAAGGCGTCTGTTAGGATACATACGTAGAATATACCTAAAGTGGTCATATAGTCGGCTCAGACCGACTTTACTACTTTTCTTAATGTTTTTTTTTTTTTTTTTCAGGAGGTCTGTTATATTTTGTATAGGTCCATAGACCCAATATAAACATCCCAATCCATTTTCAATATTTTTATGGGTTTTGCCGCATTTCCGGGTTCCTAAAGGATGTACGAAAATATAATTGAGCAGTCAGTGCTATTGAAGATTTTACTCTTCAATAGAAAATTTGCGATATAGATCCATGTTTTGGCACTACCCGCCCCAGTTTCCGAATGTTGGTGACTTTAGCCGCATTTTTCTAACAAAGTGCCCTATTTTCGGTATTTTGATTATTTTAGCCTCGATCTTCTTTATTCTGTAATTTGGCACTCCGGCCTCTTCGTTTGTGAAAAAAAACATATCTGCAGTACACCTTTCCACCCCTTTCCATATTTTCAAGTTCTTGCCACTCCGAGTTCTTCTATATAGTTGGGTTTTCAAAAGGTTTTCTCCAATTAAATCACCGTAGAAAGTCATCTTCTTCAAGCTGCAAAATCATAGACATTCCAAAAATAAAACATCTGTAAAAGACCGGATTCTAACACTTTCAACAGATCTACTTCGATCTTGGAGATTACTATTTTTTCTATTTTCTAATAAAGAATAGTCTACAATGCCTTCATGAAGGGTACTAATCACACACACACACAACAACAATAAATTATTAAGACGTACATCATGTTTTCAAACGACGACAACAACAAAAGAAGAAGTTCAGATGAAAGGCTGAAGTTCAGATGATAAGCGGCGCATAAGATTTCTCAATGATGGCTATTAAAAAACACAGCGGCGACATCTCTGGCGCTTACAACTGGAGGACGCCGATCAAAAAATAACTCAAATGCATAATCACTAGAAAATGCCGTAAAAAAGGGTATTACTCAGTGGTATTACTTTTTTGAAAAAAAAATCACTTGTTATACCCTTCACCTCACTGTGGTATAGGGTATTATGTCTTTGTGCATATGTTTGTAACAAGCAATAGGAATCGAGATAGACCCATGGTTCATTTTGAGAATATGCGTAGAATCACTTTCTGAGTCGATTTTTACATGAGGAACCATGGGTCTATCTCGATTATTTTTGCCTATTACAAACATATGCACAAAGACATAATACCCTGTACCACAGTGTGGTGAAGGGTATAAAAAATCAATATATGAAAAAATAGTCTTGTCACATTTATTACCCATTAAAAAATTATTTGTTTGAAAATTCCGCACCTATAGCTTTGTTGAAAAATCTTAATTTCCTAAAATCCGCTCTTTAAACCCTTAAAAAAAAATCCACACAAATTTAAAAATCCACAAATTTATTGATGTGATCCCAATGAAAATTGCTTGTCACACCATAGAAGTTCCGCCTCTTCATCACACTCCACTCATATGCATATATGCATTCATTTTTATTATAGCCTAACAATGATCGGAAAAGACTTTCCATTGTAAGCAATAACATGTGTACTTGACTATGACGATTATGACGCTGCTCAATGATCTTTTCTTCGTACTAACATGAGATGTCGGAATATTTATTTTCATATGCATATACACTTTCTTTCATAAGTATGTATGTTTGAGTGAATACTATAACGACGTCAAGATGATGCAAAAATGCCAAAGACACGAAAAGAAAACATAAATTTTGCATTCAAAAAGATTAAAGCTATGACAATGGCTTCATTATTGTCTATATGTTTGTTCATTTTCTTTTTCCATTTCTATTTAAAAACTCAGCGAAATATTTGCCCATTAAGAGTGAGAGATAGAGAGGGACACACAAAAAACAAGGTAGATATGATGGGCGAGGAAGGAGGATGGTTCGTTACACTATTTGGCAATTTAATTGTATGCACGAACGTTATAATAATACATTGTAGAGCTGCTGTGAAGCTGTAGCGGGACAATGAACACTTGAAGAAAATATTTGAGATGAGATTTCAAGTTCATTTTAAATTCAGTGTTGAATTTGTGAAAAGAGTAACGAAAGGCTTCACATTAATTTCAAGTTATATTAAGATTGGGATTTTGAACATCAACTTCCACGAATTAAATACAATTTTAGTATGCCTATTTTTCTCTCAGTGCATTTCCAATCAATGTTCATTGAATTGAGTTTTTGTTTTGGTTTTTCCCTCAGCCCCACTAGTAGTGACGTTGAGACAAAAAAAAACAAAAATCTAAAATCACATTATCAGACCGCCAGTCAGCAGTCATGGGCAGCATCAACAACCAAAAACAATTGGCATGGTGCGACGCAAAGTGACTGAAAGTCGCACATTTCGTGCCAGGCACAATTCAATTACAGCGGAACCAATGTTTATATTTGATACTCTCCGATGACGATAATGTCGATCATGATCATCGTCATCATCATCTGGAAAGAGCAACAAATGCAAATTGTTTATACAGATGTATTTGCAGATATGTATGTGTGTGTGGTTCCATGCATTAAGAGCCTAGGGCAAGGGTAGGTAAGGTAAACCATAGGCTATCAATAGAATGTGGAGGGTATACAAAGAGGTTCTAGTATTCTTATTGTATCTGTGGAATTTTAGTGATGTGTAAATTTCTAGTAGATTTTCTAGTGAAACCGGTTCAAATAGATATATTAGATTGATTAACAATTGTGTTTCTATTAGACCTTCAAAACTGTTCCTTAAAAACACCCTTGAATTTTCTATAGCCCTTAAAATATAGTATTTAAAAAATCCAGCCCCTGAGTGTTCGATAGTCCATAAAATATATTCTTTAAAAAACCCGCCTTTAAGTCGTTGATGGTCTTCAATTGAAATTACTTCTTTAAAAAATCCGCCGGTAAGGCTTTGTTAGACCTTGAAATATATTCTTAAAAAACAAACTTGAGGCTTTGAAAGCCCTTAAAAAAATACGCTTGATGTTTAGCTAATCTATAAAAAATCCACGCTGGAGACTTTGGCAGTCTGCAAGTTCGCACTAGCTGAACTCTTTATACCCTCTACAATGATGAGGACCTTTAAAATACCTAAAATGGATGGAGACTTTTATATAGATTGCTACCATAGTAAATTGCTACCAGGAGAAAATAGAATACCAAACTGCAAACACTCTGCATGGAAAATTGGACTGGGGGCTTAAAAATACCGAAAATGACACGCTGCATTTACATGGGAAGGATACATTTACATTCAAAATGTTATGGGAAGAATTTGTATATCCATTAAGGTTCCTAAATGCATAATTGCAGACACTTCGTAATGCTAACATATAGTGATTAGGTTAGGGAAATCTGCCTAGGGACATCAAAATACCTATAAAGGGGCTGGACCCTTACATGAGGTCTATACCCAAAGATCGACTTAAATATCGGTCGATATTTTGGTAGGAATATATATCACCCAATGAGAACTCAAAATATGAAATTAGGACTCAACAAGAAACCAGTAAGGAAAGTAGTAAAGTCGGACTGGGCCGACTATATGATATCTTTCACCACTATAGGTATATTTAAAAGTTGCATCCTAACAGAAGGGCAATTAACATGAAATTGGGTGAACTAAAATATGTGACTTTTATCTAAATGTGAATCGACTTAGATCAATCCATAATATGCAGTTCATTGTTACAATATGACAAAATTATGAAAATTACCGATTTAAATCAAATATAAATCGTACACCCGTTGAATACTTGGAACACGAAGTCTGTTCGAAATATATATGGGCTACATCTGTACTTCCACACGCAACTACGTCATTCTATTCTGATTTTCAGGGAGTTTGGTGCACCATTTACATAAAATCGGACGAAAATGTATATGGGAGCTGTATCTAAATCTGAACCGATTTTCACGAAACTTAACACACATCATTCTAGACCTAATTCAGTTTGCTGTGCCAAATTTCGTGCAAATCGAAATATATATGCCTGTTACAAACATATGCACAAAGACATAATACCCTGTACCGCAGTGTGGTGAAGGGTATAAAAACTGCGCATACATCACTCTGGACCTAAGTCAGTACTCTATGCCAAAATTTGTCTTAATCGGACAAATATTTGGAGTTTGGTGCATCATTTACTTTAAATCGGACGAAACTATATATGGTAGATATATCTAAATGTGAACCGATTTCCATGAAACTCATCACACATTATTCTAGATTCAATTCAGTTAGCTCTGCCAAATTTCGTGCAAATCGAAATATATATTGGGACTATGGTACACCATTTACATAAAATCGGACGAAAATATATATGGGAGCTATATCTAAATCTGAACCGATTTCAATAGGGTTCGTCCTTGTGACCTATACTTTGTTCACAATTTAACATGGATAGACGGACAGACGGACGGACATGGATAAATCGACTCAGAAAATGATTCTATGCATATTCTGGAAAGAAACCATGTGTCTATCTCGTTTCCTTTTGCCAAACATATGCACAAAGACATAATACCTACCTACAACAGTGTGCTGAAGGGTATGAAAATACGACAGTCCTTAAAAATTAATCTTTTAAAATCCACAGTCCTTGAAAAATTAATCTTTAAAAAATCCACGCTTGAAAAATCCGACAGTCCTTGAAAAAAATTTTTTTGAAAGAAAATCACTTAAGAATCGCTGGAGAATCCGACAATGTACAATACCAAATATCTGAAATTAATAGCGGCTCCTAAGGGTGTCCAAAATTCTCAAAATACTCAATATTAATAATTTCTAATGCGGAGATGTGGTGGTGCCGTTATGATAACCCAAAAGAACAAATTACGTCCAATTTGGTAGAAAAACTTGTCCAAAATACCGAATATTGGGGAGTACCGTTTTATGGGGGCTACACTGAAACGTGGGGTCAACACTAATATGTGTTATTCAATGAGAACGCAAAATATTAAATTACAGCCAATTTGGTAGAAATATGTGTCCAAAATCTCTAAAATACCGAATATTGGGGGGTACCATTATATGGTGGCTAAACCAAAACGTGGACCGATATTTGGTCCGATTTGCAATACCAAACATCCTAGGTGTACTAGCAATGGAGAGGGTATACAAATGCACGCTAGAACCAGTAAGGAAAGTAGTAAAGTCGACGGGGCCGACTATATGATATCCTTCACCACTTTGGGTATATCCAACAGATGGAATCCTAACAGACGTCGTATTTTTTGAAGGACCATTAACATGAAATAACAAATGTCATGCTGCAACCTATACTAAATGTTGGTCAGATATAGAGTTGCTTCGTACAAAGGGACAAAGTTATGTAATTAAATTTAAAGCAAAATATCGAAATCCAAACCGATTTCATCGAAACTTGTCACAGGTTAGGTTACACTTATTTCAGTATGTTTTTTTGCATTCGTCCACATTTTGAGTTCTTCATTTACTTACAAATCCAAATTTCGAGCAAATGGAAGGATATATAGGGACCTCGGTGCACCATTTACATAAAATCGGAAGAAAACATATATGGGAGCTATATATAAATCTGAACCGATTTTCACGAAATTTAACACACATCGTTCTAGACTTAATTCAGTACGCTGTGCCAAATTTCGAGCAAATCGAAGGATATATAGGGACTTTGGTGCACTATTTACCTAAAATCGGACGAAAATATATATTGGAGCTATACCTAAATCTGAACCGATTTTCACGAAATTTAACACACATCGTGTTAGACTTAATTCAGTACGCTGTGCCAAATTTCGTGCAAATCAAAGGATATATAAGGACTTTGGTGCAATATTTACCTAAAATAGGACGAAAATATATATGGGAGCTTTATCTAAATTTGAACCGATTTTCACAAAATTTAATACACATCGTTCTAGGCTTAATTCAGTACGCTGTGGCAAATTTTGTGCAAATCGATGGATATATTGGGACTTTGGTGCACTATTTACCTAAAATCGGATGAATATATATATGGGAGCTATATCTAAATCTGAACCGATTTTTCCCAATTTCAATAGGGTTCGTCCTTGAGCCAAATAAGTGAACTGTGCCAAATTTCATCAAAATCGGATCACAAATGCGACCTGTACTTTTTTTAAACAAAAATACATGGACGGACGGGCAGACGGCCATGCATAAATCGACTTAAAAAGTGATGTTGTGCATATTCTCAAAAGGAACCATGTGTCTATCTCGTTTCCTTTTGCCTGTTACAAACATATGCACAAAGACATAATACCCTGTACCACAGTGTGGTGAAGGGTATAAAAAACCCGAAGGTCATCAACAAATTTATCATTGAAAATTCTAGAAATTCAATCTTTTTAAAAATACCTAAAGTCCTTGAAAATTTATTTTTTTAAAAATTTAGGCTTGTGGGTCTCACGCTTGATAGTATTTGAAAAAAAAAATAAAAATCCAATCTTGTGACTCTAATAGCACTTCAGGAATATCCTTTAAAATTTTTACGCTTGCAATATACATTCAAAGATATATAGGCTTCTTGGTACTTCACATCGTTTACATATATAGACTCCAAGGCTCATCTACATAGACTTACTGGCCTTGACATTATCTAATTATACCCTACACCACGCTGTGCTGCAGGGCATAATGTATTTGTACATAACACGCAAACAGATGTAAGGAATAAAATAAACTATAGAACAATTCATTTATTCGGGCCAAGAACATATCCTTAATAAATTTCGTCCCATTTGTCAATGGTCCTCAAGAGATCTTACGTCTTTCTGACCGATAATGTAGATTACAATGATCTATTAAAAATATGTAGGATGTCATATATTCGGCCCCGTCTTAGTTTTTTCATTTTCTTACTGGATTCTTACAGTTTTGTTCAGGTCAAAAAATCAATTTTTTAACATTTCAATAACACAGATATTTCCAGATTTTGGTTAAGTATGAAAGGAAACCGGACGTTGTTTTTTTATATTTTTGTTGTGGTCATGTTGTTGCTATTAAAATCATTTACAAAAAATAATAATAATAATAAGAAATACAATGACATTTATGACTTATCTGGCAATCTTGTGAACGCATTCAATGGCACATTTTATCACGCACAGAAGGAGACTGAAATCCAAATTCGAGTCCATTGACTCCATGTGTGTGTCTTTCGTTTTTGTTTTTTTTTTTAATTTACATAAAAACAAGATATAGAATTTGACTTTTACTTTTTCTCTTATCATTTTAAACATTAGCTAAGTTCAAAACAAAAGTTGTTTATTCTGATGTGGGAGCAATAAATTCTTAGAAATTGAGATATGTTTCTGAAAATATACATGAAAACCACACGTGAAGAAAAAGACATTCAGTTATCCTATGAAAATACGAAGACGAAGACATAAAAGATCTTCAGTACTCCAACAGAAGATAAATACTTTCATCTTAGAAGAATATCTTCAGATTTTCTGTACGGCAGAAGAAGAACATTCAATCAGACAAATAGGGGTACTTGGTTGACTATTTTAAATTAAATCGTATGAAAATATATATAGAAGCTAAATCTAAATATTTAACGAGTTTAGTCAAATATGAAGCGACTATTGTAAGTCATAATGCACACGAAAGTAGGAATTACCGAAAATTCGGAGTTATCATTATATAATGGGCTATGCCTAATGGAGGACCGGTAAAGCTCAATTTCAAACTTAACATTTTTGTTTTGTATCACAATACTTTCTTTCACCCTAAATATTAAACTAGGCCGGCCTGTATAGTTCATTCTCGAGACTGACCTTTTAGTTTTTTATATCGACATTCTTCGAAGGCAGAATGATTAAAAACAAATGGATAAATCGCCAAATCGTCTGAAAATTTCGAATGCGGCTATATTTTGCCAAAAGGCTATGTCTGCATCTGCATCAATTAAAAAGCAGTAAGGAAAGCAGTAAAGTCGGACTGGGCCGACTATTTATCCTTACAATTGCATGTCAATGTTCACTCGAAGGAACATGCTCATGTCTTTCTGCAACCTATAATCAATTTAATTTCATTCGTGCAGATTTAAAGTAGTCTGCGTACCATGGGACAAATTTATTGAAAACGATTTTAGCAAAATGCATACACGTTATTCATTACGCCGCACTGTTAAAAATTTAATTTCAATCAGACAACCTTTCGAAATACATATGGAAGCTATGGCTGCATCTGCACCAATTTCAACGAAACGCAATAACGTCATTTTAGCCTCAATTTGATACATTGTACAAAATTTCGTAATTAATTGAATAAACATTAGGAGTTTGGTCCACCATTTATGTAAAATCGGACGAATACATATCCATATGTTGGACCCATATCGAAATCTGAACCGATTTTCCCGAAACATCATTCTAGAATGATTCTAGACTCAATCCATTACTCTATGACACATTCCGTGCAAATCGAAGGATATATAGGGACTTTGGTGCACCAATATATATGGGAGCTATATCTAAATCTGAACCGATTTTCTCGAGACTTCATTCAGTACGCAATGCCAAATTTCGTGCAAATCCAAGGATATACAGGGACTTTGGACCACTTACATAAAATCGTACTAAAATATATAAGGGAGCTATATCCAAATTTGAACCTATATTCCCGAAACTTACCACTCATCATTTCAGACTTAATTCAGTACGCTATGCCAAATTTCGTGCAAATCCAAGGATATACAGGGACTTTGGACCACTTACATAAAATCGTACGAAAATATATATGGGAGCTATATCCAAATTTGAACCGATATTCCCGAAACTTACCACTCATCATTTCAGACTTAATTCAGTACGCTATGCCAAATTTCATGCAAATCGAATGATATATAGGGACATTGGTGCACCATTTACCTAAAATCGGACGATAATATATATGGGAGCTATATCTAAATCTGAAACGATTTTCATGAAACTTTGCACACATCATTCTATGCTCAATTCAGTACGCTATGCCTAATTTCGAGCAAATCGAATGATATATAGGGACATTGGTGCACCATTTACTGAAAATCGGACGAAACTATATATGGGAGCTATATCTTAATCTGAACCGATTTTCACGAAACTTTAAAAATAGAAAGATATGTAGGTACTTTGGTGCACCATTTACCTTAAATCAGACGAAAATATATATGGGAGCTATATCTAAATCTGAACCGATTTTTTCCAATTCCGATAGGGTTCGTCCTTGGGCCAAATAGATGAGCTGTGCCAAATTTCATCCAATTCGGATAATAACTGCGACCTGTACTTTGTTTACAATTTAAAATGGACAGACGGACAGACGGACGGACATGCATAAATCGACTCAGAAAGTGATTCTATGCATATTCTCAAAAAGAACCATGGTTCTATCTCGTTTCCTTTTGCCTGTTACAAACATATGCACAAAGACATAATACCCTGTACCACAGTGTGGTGAAGGGTATAAAAACATTACAAACATTATTTCCGACGGAAATATATATGGGAGCTATAGGCCGATGGGTACTAAATTGTGCACAACGTACTGAAGTTAGAATAACCTAACGTGCGCCAAGTTTTATTGAAATCGGTTGAGATTTAGATATAGCTCCCATATATATCGTCGTCCGATTTTTTGCAAATGGTCCAACCAAGAGTAAAATTCAGGCCGATTGGTAGAAATTTTGCACAACGTACTAACGTAAATATAAACCAGCGATAGTCAACCTGGTCCCTACCGCCCACTAGTGGGCGATATAGATTTTTTGGTGGCGGTACGATTTTCCTAAGTATATTATATATTTTAAGACATTTCAGCTGTGCAAATTTCCATCTAATTCGAATCAAAAATACGACCTGTACTTTGTTTACAATTTAACATGAACATACGGACAGATGGACGGTCGGACATGCATAAATCATCTTAGAAAGTGATTCTATGCTTATTCTAAAAAGGAACCATTTGTTCACTTCAGAAGGAGAGGACCTTCGGGCGTGATCTAGGCTTGGTAAATAGGTTGTGTACAGTATACCGATAGTCTCCATCTTCGAACTTAAACTAAGTTCGACAGAAATATTACGATTTGCAAAATTGGAATTACTCGCCTCGCCTTTGGTAGAACCTCTCAAAAATATTCTCTAAAAAATCCACGCGTCGCCTTTGGTAGACCCTCTCAAAAATATTCTCTAAACCAGTAAGGAAAGTAGTAAAGTCGGACGGGGCCGACTATATGATGCCCTTCACCACTATGGGTATATTAAAAAGGACTATTAACATGAAATTGGATGAAATATAATATGTTATATTTATCTAAATGTGAATCTACCTAGATCTGTCCATAAAGAATGTGAATCGACTTCAAACAAATATAAATAGGTCATCCGTTGGGCTATGCCTGTACTTCTAGAAAACGCAACTACGTAATTCTATGCTCAATTTTGTACGTTGTGCAAAATTTGATGTCAATCTGACTAACATGAGGAGTTTGATGCCCAATTTACTTGAAATCGGGCGAAAATATATATGGAAGCTCTATCCAAATATTAAGCGATTTCAAACACACTTATCACAGGTGCGTAAATTACTTAAAATCAATCTATAAGGCAGACATCACTCTAGGCTCAATTCAGTACGTTATGCCAAATTTCGTGCAAATCGAAGGATATATAGGGACTTTGGGGCACCATTTACATGAAATCGGACGAAACTATATATGGGAGCTATATCTAAATCTGGACCGATTTTCACGAAACTTGGCAGGCATCATTCTAGGCTCAATTCAGTACGTTATGCCAAATTTCGTGCAAATCGAAAGATATATAGGGACTTTGGGGCACCATTTACATGAAATCGGTCAAAACTATATATGGGAGCTATATCTAAATCTGGACCGATTTTCTTGAAACTTGGCAGACATCACTCTAGGCTTAATTCAGTACGTTATGCCAAATTTCGTGCAAATCGAAATATATGTAGGGACTTTGGTGCACCATTTACATGAAATCGGACGAAACTATATATGGGACCGATTTTCACGAAACTTGGCAGGCATCATTCTAGGCTCAATTCAGTACGTTATGCCAAATTTCGTGCAAATCGAAAGATATATAGGGACTTTGGGGCACCATTTACATGAAATCGGACGAAATTATATATGGGAGCTATATCTAAATCTGGACCGATTTTCTTGAAACCTGGCAGACATCACTCTAGGCTTAATTCAGTACGTTATGCCAAATTTTGTGCAAATCGAAGGATATATAGGGACTTTGGGGCACCATTTACATGAAATCGGACGAAACTATATATGGGAGCTATATCTAAATCTGGACCGATTTTCACGAAATTTGGCAGGCATCATTCTAGACCTAAATGATTAGGCTGTACCAAATTTCGTGCAAATAGAAGGATATATAGGGACCGTTTACATTAAATCGGTTAAATATATATATGGGAGCTATATCTAAATCTGAACCGATTTTTCTCAATTTCAATAGGGTTCGTCCTTGGGCCGAATAAGTGACCTATGCCAAATTTCATTCAAATCGGATCATAAATGCGACCTGTACTTTGTTCACAAAAATACATGGACAGACAGACGGACGGACGGACATGCATAAATCGACTTAAAAAGTGATTCTATGCATATTCTCAAAAGGAACCATGTGTTTATCTCGTTTCCTTTTGCCTGTTACAAACATATGCACAAAGACATAATACCCTGTACCACAGTGTGGTGAAGGGTATAAAAATCCACGCCTCTGATAGACCCCGAAAAAATATTCTTTAAAAAATCCACGCCTCTGGTAAACCCTCATAATATAATAGTCACTGTTAAGATCTAAACAGCCTCTGTAAAGGTCTTAACAGCCTCTGTTAGGGTCTTAACAGCCTCTGTTAATATATTAATAGTATCTGTTAAGGTACAGCCTCTGTTAAGGTCTTAACAGCCACTGTAAAGGTCTTAACAGCCACTGTTAAGGTCTTATCAGACACTTTTAAGGTTTTAACAGTCACTGTCAAGGTTTTAAGAGCCACTGTAAAGGTCTCAACAGTCTCTGTTAAGGCCTCAACGGACTCTGTTAAGGCCGGACTCGTGCGCACCAGCCAGCCAGACGGACGGACATTTGTAAATCGACTTCAAATTGTCTGAAACGTATTTCGTTCAAAGAAACATTGGGTCGAAAAACCAACATAAAAAAGTATAAAACGAAAAACCAACATAAATGTATAAAAATTTTATGTGTAATATCCTCTATACAAAAGAACCCCCCATTGTTGCTTAAATCGAACGTTTTAGCCGCACTTCCTAAACTCATTCGCTGTAGTTCCAAAAACTACCAAGTGGAACTATACACTTGGTAGTTTTTGGAACTTTCATTCAAAGTTCAACCCGGCCGAGCTTAAATGTTTTCTCACTTGTTTTTGTTACAATATCTTTAGTATTCCATGAGGTGCTGTTAGACGGGCTCCACTGGGTATGTTCTTCCCTATTACATTTAATTATGATATGGATTTTCCCCTCCCTTCCTCTCTCTTCGAATAAAACAAATTATACTTAAATCACCAATTAAATTGCGTTGTAGTTTTTTCTTTCAAATATGGGTCATATTCTTTAGAGTCGATATATTTCTTCCTTTATAGCATTTTCGAAATTATGTCATTATAGACATTCGAATAATATTCGCCATTCACATTAACTACCTTGATTCGGGGTTTTTTTAAGGTTTTCTATTTTTTTATCATTCGCTATAACAATTGAATCGTATTTAATTGTTAATTTTAAACGTTTTTTTATATTTTTTTGTATGCCGTTCCAAATATAACTTTTAACGATTTGTTGTTGTTATTTCTTATTTTTTGTTTAACTTTTTTCTCAACGTATTGCAAAGTAAATTAGCACCAGTCGACCGTTTACCGATTCTAAAAATTCTGGTTTGGTTTTCTCGTCTAAACGCTACAAAGTTTCCAACTGATCTGCGACTCTGTTAATGCGATCAACGTTATGGAGTCTCCGCTTCGTATCTCCCGTGAAATACTACAAAAACTGCTGGTCATATTAATCTCCATAGTTGTCTCTTCTAATTGTACCTGTTGCTCATATTTTTGTGTTCGTGGAGCTGAAAACAATTTCGGTATTTACATCAGATTTATCTTTACTCTCCAAAAAAGCCGAAGCGGAAAAAACATTGTTTGCTTTTAGATTTGAGTGGATTTTTCTACAAAATCTATGGCCCACTATGGTGTATGGAGGAGTGCATGTCTCGAATATTTGCTACCGCCACAACGACCGGCGACGACGACAACGACTATGAGAAACGAAGGAAATATTAATTCCATCGGGTTGATCAAACATTTCTGTTTGTTTCTCCATGCTCCTACAACAAACCTCCGGCATACCCCCTGGAACGCCACACCACTTAACAGAATGTCTTGCCATGATACGGGTAAATCCACTTTAGCTACTAAAAACACAAATCCACAAATTAATGAATGAATGAACCCATTTGCCGGTTCATTTATGCACTTTAAGAGGTACAGGCATACAAGTGTACGAGTATGTGTGTACACACAAATAAATAAATATATTTTCATTAGTATTTGCTTTTGTTGTTGTTTTTGTAGCCACTGGTCCATTTAACAATGGAAAAATTGTTACAAATAAATACAAGAGTACCAATTGTTTTGTTGTGGTGGTATTTGGAGAAGAATGTGGCAATTGATGTTATTTTTGGATCTACACTGTGTTACAAAAATGATACCGGCACCTAGAACTTTTAAAGAATATATTTGTAATGGATTTTAAAAACATGTATATTTTAGGTATATCACAAGCGTCAATTTTTTGAAAATATGTTTTCAGTGTCTATCCCTAAGCGTAGATTTTTTTAAAAAATATTTTAATTTATATATATAAATATATATATATATATATATATATATAAAGACAATAAAGCCGCATTCGACAGCGTTATTCGTTCAGAGGTGTTTAAAGCCATGTTTGCGTTCTACATTCCTACAAAATTAATACGGCTATGCAGGATAACTTTAAATGGGACAAGGTCAGCAGTTAAAGTAAGAAATGACCTATCGGAGCCCTTCAATGCCGAACGAGGATTCAGACAAGGTGACAGTTTGTCGTGTGATCTTTTTAGCTTCTGCTGGAAAAGGTCATACGAGACGCAAAGGTGAATAGAAATGGCACTCTATACACCAAACAACACATGTTACTCGCCTACGCCGATGACATCGATATAATGGGTCGAACATTGCGAGCGGTAACAGCCACCTTTGAACAAACTGAAAAGGAGTCTGCCAAAGTGGATCTGGCAGTAAACGGCGAGTAGACCAAGCTGATGGTATCAACGCGCTTCGAGGTAGTTAAAGACTTTATACACCTTGGTACCGCCATAAATAAAACGAATGACATCAGTTTTAAAATTCGGAGAAGGTTTGTGATGGCCAACAGATGCTACTATGGTCTAAGTAAGCTGTTTAGAAACAAGGCCACCTCCCGCCATACCACACTCACACTTTACAAGACGCTGATACTACCCGTGCTATTATATGGATCAGAAGCATGGATACTTGCGCAAGCAGATGAGGCAGCTCTTGGGGTGTTTGAAAGAAAAATTCTCTGAAAGATCTACGGGCCGATCTGCGTCGACGGTGAATATCGGCGTCGAATGAACCACGAGCTTTACAATTTATACGCGGACATCGACATAGTCAGTCGTATTGAGCTGCAGCGACTACGGTGGCTAGGCCATGTTGTGCGGATGAATGAAAAAGGCATATAAAAACGAGCCTACTGATGGTTCCCGTAGAAGGGGAAGGCCACGAATTAGATGGAAAGACGAAGTAGAAAACAACATCTTGGAACGAGGTCTTCCAAATTGGTGGATTTGCGCACAAGACCGACGCGCTTGGAAATTTGTTTTAAACTCGGCTTATGGAACAGCCGTATTGTAACAAGCCAGTTAAGTAAAGTAAGTAAGTACTGAATTAAGTCCAGACTGATGTCTGCGAAGTTTTGTTAAAATCGGTTCAGATTTAGATATAGCTCCCATATATAGTTTCATCCGATTTTTTCTGAATGATACACCAAACTCCCAATATTCGTCCGATTGAGCAAAAGTTTGCATAGCGAATGCAATTGAGGAAAAAATTATGTCGGATATGGTTTGTGGAAATCGGTTCAGATTATATATGTCTTATATATATTTGCGTTCGATTTTATATAAGTGGTGCCTATGTTAATTTGGCAGAGGGTATTAAATTGAATATAGAATGATAACAAATAACAAATGTTGTATGCAACGGTTGCTCAATAAGGTCCATGTGTTTATATATAGCCTCCATATATAACTTTACTCCATTTCATACAAATGGTACACCAAAGAATCCAAGTCTGTCCGTTTGACATGCAATTTTCAAATATCTATCTATATAGCACATTTAATTTCACCCGATTGCATCTCAATGGTCCTCCAAAGATTCTATGTCTGTTCTATCTACAGGATATTGTAGATATTAACATATTTTGTATGTTCCCAAAGAGGGTATCATATAGTCGGCCGTGTCCGACTTTTGAACTTTCCTACTGGTTAAAAGAATATTTTTGTCACGGATTGAAAAAAACGTGGATTTTTTTAATATTTTTCAGGGTGTGGATTTTTGAAATATATATTTCAGCTTCTATTACAAGGCGTGGATTTTTATACCCTACACAACTATGTTGTCAGGGTATAATAGCTTTGTGCAGCCCGAAAAGTTTGTAACGCCGCGAAATATTGGTCCTAGACCCACCTTTAAGTATACCGATTGTCATATCTCGACTAGCTGAGTCGATGTAGACAAGTGTGTCCGCCCGTCTGTCCATTATAATTTGTAAACACGATACAGGCCACAGTTATGGACCAATCTTCACGAAATTTTGCATGTAGGATGGGTTCTGGCCAATTGGAAAAGATCGGTTAATATTTAGGGGATGAAATGGACCAAAAACTTAATTTTGGTCGGTTTTTCTGGTCACTCCAGAGGCCGCAATTGTGGCCCAAACACCGCGAATTTTTGCATGGAGAAGGGGATCGGGCCAAAGAATAAGCATGTCTGCTTTTTATTTAGAGGGTCAAATGAACCCTGACTTTTGTGTGAAAAAATGAAAAAATGTATTCTATAGCGTATATATTTACTCCTGAAGGACATAGAGCCGAGAAGTTGATAGAATATCGAAGAGGAGTGGTTGGCTTTTAAAGTGATACCAGTTATATTGTCGTATGTACTCGGATGTGGGAGTTACACGTAAATATTTACATGTGCTTACGTATTAATGTATTATTTAGTAGCCCATTGCCACACTAGAGGGCGGAAATATATCGCTGATCGCTTTGAAATGTTCCATGAGGTTCCAGTTATGGTCAAGTACAACGCCTATAATTTTCGGTGATGATCAGATAATAATTTTGGGATGAAGTGGACTGAAAACTTATTTTTTTGTGTTTTTTCGAGTCGATCACACGCTGAAAGGAATCTGGACAAGTAATTAGAATTGCTGTACTGAATATTACTAATATTTGTTGACCGCTAGTCGGTCAAGAGGGTAAATTTATCGCGAAATATTTTCCAAGCTTTCCAAGGAAGTTGTGTAGGGTATCATATGGTCGGCCCCGTCCGACTATACTGCCCCGCTCACAAGTTTTTATATTACAATGTAGTAGTTTTGTAAAAATATTTTTTCAAGACGTATTACAAGGAATAGATATTTAAAATTTTTTTCGAAGATTTAGATTTAGATATAGCTTCCATATATATTTTCGTCCGATTTAAGGTAAATGGTGCACCAAAGTACCTACATATCTTTCGATTTGCACGAAAGTTGGCATAGCGTACTGAACTAACTCAAGAATGATGTGTGTAAAATTTCGTGAAAATCGGTTCAGATTTAGATATAGTTCCCATATATATTTTCGTCCGATTTTATGTATATGGTTTATCAAATCCCGTATATATCTCTCGATTTGCACGAAATTTGCATAGCGTACCAAATTAAGTCTAGAATGGTGTGTGCTAAGTTTCGTAAACATCAGTTCAGATTTAGATATTGCTCCCATATATGTTTGTATTTTTTGTCACACAATTTTGCACAATTTACTGAGGTTAATATCAATTAATATCTAGCAAGTTTCGTTGAAATCGGTTCATTTTATATATAGCCCCCATATATATATTTGGGTCCGATTTTAGGTAAATGGTGCACCTAACACCTAATGTTTGTCCGATTGACACGAAATTTTGCACAACGAATCACATTGAAACTAGAATGGCGTTTTTTATACCCTTCGCCATACTGTGGTACAGGATATTATGTCCTTGTGTATATGTTTGTAACAGGCAAAAGGAAACGAGATAGACACATGGTTCCTTTTGAGAATATGCATAGAATCACATTCTAAGTCGATTTATGCATGTCCGTCCGTCTGTCTGTCCATGTTAAATTGTAAACAAAGTACAGAACGCATTTATGATCCGAATTGGATGAAAGTTGGCATAGGAAAAAATCGGTTCAGATTTAGATATAGCACCCATATATAGTTTCGTGCAATTTTCCGTAACTGCGTTTTGTAGAAATGCAGGCATAGCCCATATATATTTTCGACCGACTTCATGTTAATTGAGCCCCAAATAATCAAGAGATCTCCGGTCTGCATTTGCAGACATAGTTTCCATAAATATTTCGAACGGGTGTCTGATTGAGATTAAATTTTAAACAGTGCGGCATAACGAATTGCGTGTATCAAGTGTGCTATAAATAGATTTACAAAAATTTGTCGCATTTTACGCAAAGAACTATACATCTGCCCGCCTGATGTGAAATTTAGCATAGGTTGGAGAAAGGCATATGGATTGATATCATTCGGTTCACTTATAGATAAAGGTCACATAATTAAGCTAGTTCAATTTTCCTCGAAGGAACATTGACAGGAAATTGTTGGGATATATATGTAGAATATACCCAAAGTGGTGAAGGGTATCATATAGTCGGCCCAGCCCGACTTTACTACTATCCTTACTGGGTTAAAAATATTTATTCTCCAAGGAGTTGTAGAAAAATAGAAAATACTATTTCCTACACAAATATCATTTTGTTGGTATATATGGACTTAATAATCCTATGCACAATGCAGATACCAATCTGTACAAAAATATTTAATATGCGTTGACACATTAATCCGATGCGGAGAACAAATCTCACAACTCGACATCATTAACAGAAATCGCTTAAAATAAACTCGCCCCATTGTTGCATCAGTCAGAGAATGTGATGCAACGCATTGTTAACATTGCAACATTTTGGCTGGAGTTCAATGTACAAACTTGCAACCGAAACGTTGTTGCACTTGTGATGTAGCTACTGCAGCAGCAGCTGCTGCTGTCGTTGAACCAAAAAAATTACCGCATACAAAACAAACAAAATTCATGGAAATTTATGATGTAATTCTTCTCCGGCTATGTGCTGGCCATAATATCAGATATTTAAGAGAATGTTTTCTTTGAAGATAATAATTTGGTCATATGTCGGAAGAAAAATGTGTTTGAAGTTCGTTAATAAATTATATTATAGGGATCCAAAATTTGTCCCCATCCAATTTTTAATTTATTTAGAATCGGGTTTTTTCAACTCCCTTTGAAGAATGCTCTCCTTTGAATATCTCCTATATGATTTTCCCAAATAGACTTGTTCTCTAAACGCATAACTTGCTTTTAACCGTCGCAAGTCTTCGAAAACATACTTACATACATTGTAAGAGTGTGTGTGTATGTAACGAATTTTCATTCATGTTTTCGATCATCACATAGATGCTGACCGACAATAAATAAATCTCCGTTGATGCAAATCGAAGGTAAACTACATTGAATGCGAAGAAGACTTCGCCATAATTCAAGTGGATCATCAAGTTGTTGAGATTGTAATGGTTTTTATGTTAACAAATTAATAAGCTTATTAAACTTAAATATGATTAACTATTATCGTTTAAGTGGGGTAAGAAGATTTGAGATGCTTAGATTAGGTTGAGATGTACAATTATTTCAAGAATTGGAAAATCGGAACAAATAACGTTTGAGAAAATGGTCATATTAAGAGATGCCCTCAAATTATCTGAAATTATCTAAAAACCAGTAAGGAAAGTAGTAAAGTCGGACGGGGCCGACTATATGATACCCTTCACCACTTTGGGTATATTCAACAGATGAATCCTAACGGATGTCGCATTTTCGAAGGACCTGTAAAATGAAATCGGATCCATAAGCATGTCATTCTGAAACCTATACCAAATTTGTCATTTGGTCAGATATAGAGTTGCTTCTAACAATGCACAATAGGTAATTTGCCCTGTTTTTGAGGCAAAAATCAATAACGGCCGTGTTAAACGATTTTTTGCCTTTTTAAATGATTTATATGTACATGAGAGAGAAAACGCAGATTTCCACAGTAGAAACCGGATATAACGAACAACGGTTATAAGCAACTACACATATAACGAACAAATCTAATTCTTTCTCAGATATTTTCATTAGTTTGTGTAAAATTGGACGAAAATATATATGTAGAAGCTATATCTAAATCTGGACCAATTTCAACGAGAGATTAATTCAGAGATTAATTTATATTGACTACAGTTCATGGGTCTATGTCCTTCAGGGGTATAATATAAATTTTATCATTTTTCACACAAGGGTCAGGACAAATGGACATTTGTCCTGCTAAATATTGACCGATCTTTATCAAAACCGGCATGCTTGTTGTTAGGCCCGATCCCCTTCTTCATTTAAAAATTCGATGTTTGGGACATAATTGAGGTATCTGGAGCGACCAGAAAAACATCAAAAATTAAATAGTTGGTCCATTTTATCCCCTAAATATTAACCGATCTTTTCCAAAAACAATAGGGGTCTTTATTGGCCAGAACCCATTCTACACGCAAAATTTCGTTACCATTGGTCCATAACTGTGGCCTGTATCGTGTTTACCATGGACAGACGGACGGACACACATGTCTAGATCGACTCAGCTAGTCGAGATATGATAGGTATACATAAAGGCTGGTCTAGGACCAAAATTTCGCGGCGTTACAAACTCTTGGGGCTGAGTCGAAACTCGACTAGCTGAGTCGATCTAGACATGTGTGTCCGTCCGTCTGTCCATTATAATTTGTAAACACTATATAGGCCACAGTTATAGACCAATCTTCACGAAATTTTGTTGTGATAGATATAGCTCCCATACAGGGTATTATGTCTTTGTGTATATGTTTGTAACAGGCAAAAATAATCGAGATAGACCCATGGTTCCTTTTGAGAATATGCATAGAATCACTTTCTGAGTCGATTTATGCATGTCCGTCTGTCCGTCCCTGTATTTTTGTTAACAAAGTACAGGTCGCATTTATAATCAGATTTGGATGAAATTTGGCATAGGTCACTTAATTGGCCCAAGGACGAACCCTATTGAAATCGGTTCACGTTTAGGCATAGCTCCCATATAATTGTACCCCCTAATTTTCGGTATTTTGAGGTTATTTTGCGCGTTTTTTAACTGAATTCGCTGAAATTTGGTACTTTGAGTTCTTATTGGGTAGCAAATATCCCTAAAAATTATAAATATAGGTCAATTCGAATTCGCCGAATTCGCTGAAATTTGGTACTTTGAGTTCTTATTGGGTAACAAATCTCCCTACTAAAAATTATAAATATAGGTTTATTTTTTCGGATAGTCCCCATATAAGGGTACCCCCATTTTCCGGTATTTTGGGGTTCTTGAGCTCGTCTTATGACTGAATTCTCTGAAATGTTGTACATTGGGTTCTTATTGGGTACCAAATTACTCCACTAAAAATTATAAATATAGGTCCAGTTTTTCTGGTAGTCCCCATATAACGGTACCGCCAAATTTTTGGTATTTTGGGGGTTCTGATCGTATTTTTCGACGAATTGACTGTAATTTGGTACGTCGAGTTCTAATTAGGTAGCAACTCTCTCCACTATAAATTATAAATGTAGGTCCATTTTTTTCGGGTAGCCCCCATATAAGGGTACCCCCAATTTTCGGTATTTTGGGGCTCTTGAGCGCGTTTTTCAACCAAATTCTTTGTAATTTGGTTTTTTGTAGTCGTATATATCGTAACAAACATCCCTCCCAAAAATTATTAATATTCGCCCCATTTTAGGGGTAGTCCACATATAACCCCCTTTTTATACCCTTCACCACACTGTGGTACAGAGTATTGTGTCTTTGTGCATACGTTTGCAACAGGAAAAAAATCGAAATGGACCCATGGTTCCTTTTGAGAATATGCTTAGAATCACTTTTCATGTATTTTTGTTAACAAAGTACAGGTCCCATTTATGATCCGATTTGGATAAAATTAGGCACAGGTCACTTAATAGGCCCAAGGACGAACCCTATTGAAATTGGAGAAAATCGGTTCAGATTTAGATATAGCTCCCATATATATTTTCATCCGATTTTAACTTATTGATGTACCCAACTCCCAATAGTGATCCGATTGAGACAAAATTTTGCACAGAGTATTGAATTAGGTCTAGATAGTTATATGCCAAGTTTTGTTGAAATCAGTTCAGATAGCTCCGATTTATAGTTTCGTCCGATTTAATGTAAATAGTGCACCAAACTCCCAATAGTTGTCCGACTAAAGCAAAATTTTGCACAGGGTACTGAATTAGGTCCCGACTGATGTATGTAAAATTTTGTTGGAATCGGTTCAGATTTAGATATAGCTGCTATATATAGTTTCGTCCGATTTTATGTAAATGAAGCTCCATACTGCCAATATTTATCCGATTGAGATAAAATTTAGCACAGAGTACTGAATTAGGTCCCGACTGATGTATGCGAAATTTCTATATCTACAGGATATTGTAGATATTAACATGTCACCCACAGTGGTGAAGGGTATCATATAGTCGGCCCCGTCCGACTTTTGAACTTTCCTTACTGGTTTTTTGTGTGTTTTTCGAGTCGATCTATACGCCAGAACTGAAAGTCGAACATTACAACACAAGCCACAGAGAAGGGAATCTGAACAAGTAATTAGAAGGGCTGTACGTAATCTTAGTAATATTTGTTGACCTCTAGTCGGTCAAGAGGGTGCAACTATCACGAAATATTACCCAGGCTCGGAATAAAAATCCACAGAAAGTTAGAGTTCCGTGGTAGTTGTGTAGGGTATCGTATGGTATACAATGGTGCACCAAAGAATCCAAGTCTCCCCGATGGACATGGAATTTTTCACATTTTTCAAATGTCCTCTAAAGATGATATTTCTGTCCACGTTATATCTACAGGATATTGTATAGATTAGCATCCATTGTATCTACTCAAAGTGGTGAAGGGTACCATATAGTCGGCTCCGTTCGACTTTTAAACTTTTTTTTTTGGGTCGTCCGACTTTGGCCTTTGTATTCATATTTTTTAGTTATCATTATAATTATTTTTCGGAGAATCCATTTTCATTCACCCCAATACGGAATTCCCAGAAATCAAAAACAATAAAATATTCGGTAGAAGCTGTCGCACTTATCACTTCAACAGGCATACACTTAAAACAAAAAGAAAAACATATTAATACAAAATATGTCAGATTTTATTTAGAATTCTAATAGTGGAATTAGTGACGCAAGCTTTTTCGAAGTTTTCACTCTACTACTGAATTTCAAGAATTCTTGTGAAGATTATGTCGCACGTATCATTTAAACTGGGCACACGTTTTCTAATCAAAAATCATAAAAAACAATTGAAAAATATGTAACATTGAGACCAACACTGATAATGCTTAGATTTATTTTTAAAGCCGCCAATAGGAAATAAGAAAAATTAGTGATACGAGCTTATATGTTTCGAAATTTTGTATAATTTTATGGCTTGGACAATTCTACCTTATTTGAGATATTCACCGCAATGATTCAATTCGAGAGTTTTCTCTCTGATAACATTTTTCTTCTTTCGAACCAATATCCATTTTCGATTTCAACAATTCCACAATTGATTTGTTTATATCTAATACCATTTTGTTTTCTTTATATATAAAGTGTACAATACATTGTTATAATTGTAAATTATTTCAATTTAAAAAAGTGTACCAACACCCGATTCTCGTCTTACAAAAGAAGTTGGACAATGCCTTTAATTGACCTTGACTTTGACATAATGCAAACATATCAATTAGAAACTTGGAATTTATTATTGCACAGGGAGAAATATTTTTAAAAAATTCACGCCTTATATTAGGATTGGAAAAATATTTAAAAATAAAAATCCACGACCTAAATATTAACCTATATTTACCAAAAACAAAATGGGTCTTCCTTGGCCAGAATCCATGCTACATACAACCTTTCGTGAAGATTGGTCCATAGTTATGGCCTGTATCGTGTTTACAAATTATAATGGACAGACGGACAGACACACATGTCCAGATCGACTCAGCTAGTCGACAAATGCGATCGATGTACTTAAAGGGGGGGGGGGGTCTAGGACCAATATTTCGCGTCAGCAAATTTGAATATTAATTTCTCTCTGTGTTCACAGATTGTGTTATCAATGTCTTTTTTAAAGCAAGACATCTACCATCAAGTACCATGATCCCAGCATTGTCACCCTGGCCTATGCATTCAAAGCATTTTCGGTCTTCAATCTGTTCTTTTTTGAGTCATCTTTCATAGATGACATTGTTGCGCGTTATCCTGCATATCGAAACGAAAAAGAAAGAAAAATAAAAACATTCTTTAAAGCTTAGCTTTTGACTACGTGTCACACATTCATGGTCAGTTCGGAGTCGTTTCTTCAACAAAACAGACGTCCCGGAGAATTCAGATTACAATAAACACAATGAACCGTTTTAAATGGTATTTAAGTGTACTTTTGGTTACGGTCTTATTTATGGGTGTACGGGCCTATAGTGACTGCCATAGTGACAGCGATATTGACAACGATAGTGACAGCTATAGTGACAGCGATAGTGACAACTATAGTGACAGCGATAGCGACAGTGATAATGACAGTGGTCGCGCTAGTGACAGCAGCGAAAGTGGCATGGGTCGCAAACCCCAAGGAAAGGCACCACCGGTGGTGCCTTACTATAGTGACAGCGATAGTGACAGTGGTCGCGGTAGTGACAGCAGCGAAAGTGGTATGAGTCCCAAATACCAGGGAAAGGAACCAACAGCACCGGTGCCTTACAGCAGCGAAAGGGGTGTGGGTCGCATATACCAGGGAAAGGCAGCACCGGTGCCTTACCCCCCTGGATATCATTACAATCATCCGGTTTATGAACCACAAGCGGCTCCACCTCCACCCTATGGCTACCCGTATTATCAACAACCACCAATGCCCTATTATTATGATTATCAACAGGCTCCACCACCACAACCCATACCCTATGATAATCCTTATCCATATGGTACTTATTATAATCAACCTCAAGGATATCCTGGTATTCCCGTTGGCAGTAGCACTATTAATCATTCGTTGAAGGTTAAAAAAGAATATACGGAATATGGTCACCACTATCGTCCCGATGGACCAATAATTTAATAATCATTATTTGTTATAAAAGCGGATTTGTATAATTCAATAAAACAAACGGATGTTTTTAAAGCAACAACAAAACACGAATATTTTTTCAACCACTATCCGATCAATAGGCGTGGATTTTTTTAAGAATATTTTTTTCAACTACTATCCGATCATTAGGCGGGGATTTTTTAAAAAGATTTTGTTCAATCACTGTCCAATAAACAGGCATGGATTATTTAAAAAAAATTTTTCAACCACTGTCCGATGAGAAGGCCTGGGTTTTTTAAAATATTTTTCAACCACTATCAGATCAATAGGCGTGGATTTTTTAAAGAATATTTTTTCAACCACTATCTGATTTTTTTTAAATGTTTTTTCAACCACTATCAAATCAATAGGCGTGGATTTTTTAAAGAATATTTTTTCAACCACTATCTGATTTTTTTTAAATGTTTTTTCAACCACTATCAAATCAATAGGCGTGGATTTTTTAAAGAATATTTTTTCAACCACTATCTGATTTTTTTAAATGTTTTTTCAACAACTATCAAATCAATAGGCGTGGATTTTTTAAAAATATTTTTTTAACAACTATCTGATCATTAGGCGGGGATTTTTTAGGAATCTATTTTTAACAACTATCTGATCATTAGGCGGGGATTTTTTAGGAATCTATTTTCAACCACAATGCGATCATTAGGCGTGGATTTTTTAAGAATATTTTTTCAACCACTATCAGATCAATAGGCGTGGATTTTTTAAATAATATTTTTTCAACAACTATCCGATCAATAGGCCTGGATTTTTGAAAAATATTTTTTCTACCACTATCAGTTCAATAGGCGTGGATTTTTTAAAAATATTTTTTAAACCACTTTCAGATCAATAGGCGTGGATCTTTTAAAGAAATTTTTTCAACCACAATCCGATCATTAGGCGTGGATTTTTTAAAAATATTTTTTCAACCACTATCCGATCAATAGCCGTGGATTTTTTAAAAATATTATTTCAACCACTATCAGATCAATAGGCGTGGATTTTTTAAGAAAATTTCAGGAGGACTATCAGATCAATAGGCGTGGATTTTTTAAAGAATATTTTTTCAACAACTATCCAATCAATAGGCCTGGATTTTTTAAAAATATTTTTTCTACCACTATCAGTTCAATAGGCGTGGATTTTTTAAAAATATTTTTTAAACCACTTTCAGATCAATAGGCGTGGATCTTTTAAAGAAATTTTTTTCAACCACAATCCGATCATTAGGCGTGGATTTTTTAAAAATATGTTTTCAACCACAATCCGATCATTAGGCGTGGATTTTTTAAAAATATTTTTTCAACCACAATCCGATCATTAGGCGTGGAATTTTTAAAAATATTTTTTCAACCACTATCAGGTCAATAGGTGTGGATTTTTTTTTTTAATATTTTTTCAACAACTATCCGATCAATAAAATTTAAGATCGTTACAAAATATCATTCTATATGAAATCTCCTATTGTATATATATTTATTTCTCTCGGTGTTCACAGATTGTGTTATCAATGTCTTTTTAAAGCAAGATATCTCCCATCAAATACCTTGATCCCAGCATTGTCACCCTGGCAATTGAAACTGACAAGACTTTGTATATGTATATCATAATTCAATTTTAATTTCGTAAAATATGCTAAGTCGCATTATTATTTTTGTGCCGTTATATGGAAGCTATAACAAAACCTAAATTTTTAAAACGATTTTTAAACCCCCTTCTTTTAATTCGTTAAAAATGTCCTCATTCAACAGAAAAACAAAACATTGAGTTCCAGCCATATTAATCACATGTGTGTCAAATATCAAAAACACGTTATAGAACCTTAAATTTATCATTTTGTCCTCAAAAAATGTGTGGTTTCCAAAACCACACATATTTCAATAATGCTACTTAGTCATCTTTGCATAACCTTGATGATTCCCACATACACATTCTGATACGACATGATACGTCCCTATGCGTTCAAAACATTGGCGATCTTCAATCTGTTCTCTTTTCTTTTTAGAATCATCTCACATAGATGACATTGTGGCGCCTTATCATCCAGATCTAATCGAAAAAGAAAGAAAAATAGTAAGATTCTTTAAAGCTTAGCTTTTGACTAAGTGTCACATATTCATGGTCAGTTCGAATTTGTGTCTTCAACAAAGCAGACGTCCAGGGAGAATTCAGATTACAATGAACCGTTTTCAATGGTTTTTAAGTGTACTTTTGGTTACGGCCTTATTTATGGGTGTACGGGCCGATAGTGACAGCGATAGCGACAGTGATAGTGGCAGCGGTAGTGACAGCAGCGAAAGTGGTAAGGGTCGCAAATACAAGGGAAAGGCACCACCAGCACCGATGCCTTACTATCCCCATCCTGGATATCATTACAATCATCCGGTTTATGTACCACAAGCTGCTCCACCACCCTATGGCTATCCTTATTATCAACAACCACCAATGCCCTATTATTATCAACAGGCTCCACCACCACAACCCATACCCTATGGTAATCCCTATCCATATGGTGGTTATTATAATCAACCTCCACCACCAGCAGCACCCCAACAACCTGGAGTAGTACCACCAAATGGACCAGCTCCAGGTCAAGCAGGCCCCCCAACTCAAGGACCCCAAGGATATCCTGGCATTCCCGGTGGCACCAGCACCATTAATCATTCGTTGAAGGTTAACAAGGAATATAAGGAAGATGGTCATCACTATCGTCCCGATGGACCAAGGAGTGAATAATCATCATTTGTTATAAAAGTGAATTTTTACAAATTAATAAAACAAACGGATATTTTTAGAAGCAACAAAATAATTGAGTAACTTTTTTTGGCAAAACGTATTAAAGAGGAAGGGACAAAGATCGTTATTGGGTCAATTAAATGAGCTGTACCACAAAAAACTCGAAATGGTTGAATTTGTTGATTATATTTCTTCAAAAATATTTTTTTCAACCACTATCCGATCGATAGGCGTGGATTTTTTAAGAATTTTTATTTTTCAACCACTATCCGATCAAGAATATTTTTGTAACCACTGTCCAATCAATAGGCGTAGATTTTATTAAGAATACTTTTTCAACCACTATACGGTCAATAGGCGTGGATTTTTTAAAGAATACTTTTTCAACCACTATCCGATCAATAGGCGTGGATTTTTTAAAGAATATTTTTTCAACCACTATCCGATCAATAGGAGTGGATTTTTATGGATTATTTTTCAACCACTATCCGATCAATAGGCGTGGATTTTTATGGATTATTTTTCAACTACTATCCGATCAATAGGCGTGGATTTTTTAAGAATTTTTATCTTTTAACCACTATTCGATCAATAGGCGTGAATTTTTTTAAAAAAATTTATCTTTCAACCACTATCCGATCAATAGGCGTGGATTTTTTAGGATTATTTTTCAACCACTATCCGATCAATAGGCGTGGATTTTTAAGGATTATTTTTCAACCACTGTCCAATCAATAGGCGTAGATTTTTTAAGAAAATTTTTACAACCACTGTTCAATCAATAGGCGTGGATTTTTTAAAAAATTTTATCTTTCAACCACTATCCGATCATTAGGCATTGATTTTTTAAGAAAATTTTTTCAACTACTGTCCAATCAATAGGCGTAGATTTTTTAAGGAAATTTTTTTAACCACTGTCCAATCAATTGGCGTAGATTTTTTAAAAATATTTTTTCAACCACTATCCGATCCGATTATTTTTATACCCTTCACCACACTGTGGTACAGGCTATTATGCATTTGTGCATATGTTTGTAACGGGCAAAAGGAATAGAGATAGACCCATAGTTCCTTTTGAGAATATGCATAGAATCACTTTCTTAGTCGATTTACGCATGTCCGTCCGTCCATGTATTTTTGTTAACAAAGTACAGGTCGCATTTATGATCCGATTTGGATGAAATTTGGCACAGTTCACTTATTTGGCCCAAGGACAAACTCTATTGAAATTGGAGAAAATCGATTCAGATTTAGATATAGCTCCCACATATAGTTTCGCCCGATTTCATGTAAATAGTGCACCAAAGTCCCTATATATCATTCGATTTGCACGAAATTTGGCATAACGTACTGAATAGAGCTTAGAGAGATGTCTGCCAAGTTTCGTAAAAATCGGTCCAGATTTAGATATAGCTCCCATATATAGTTTCGCCCGATTTCATGTAAATAGTGCACCAAAGTCCCTATATATCATTCGATTTGCACGAAATTTAGCATGGCATACAGAATTCAACCTGGAGTGATGTCTGCCAAGTTTCGTGAAAATCGGTCCATATATAATTTGCCCGATTTCATGTAAATTGTGCACTATATATCATTCGCTCCCATATATAGTTTCGCCCGATTTCATGTAAATTGTGCACCAAAGTCCCTATATATCATTCGATTTGCACGAAATTTAGCATGGCATACAGAATTCAACCTGGAGTGATGTCTGCCAAGTTTCGTGAAAATCGGTCCAGATTTAGATATATCTCCCATATATAATTTGCCCGATTTCATGTAAATGGTGCACTATATATCATTCGATTTGCAAGAAATTTGACATAACGTACTGAATTGAGCCTAGAGAGATGTCTGCCAAGTTTCGTAAAAATCAGTCCATATTTAGATATAGGTCCCATATATAGTTTCGCCCGATTTCATGTAAATGGTGCACCAAAGTCCCTATATATGATTCGATTTGAACGAAATTTAGCATGGCATACAGAATTCAACCTGGAGTGATGCCTGCCAAGTTTCTTGAAAATCGGTCCAGATTTAGATGTAACTCCCATATATAATTTCGCCCCATTTCATGTAAATGGTGCACCAAAATCTCTATATATCTTTCGATTTGCATGAAATTTGGCATAACGTCCTGAATTGAGAACAGAATTATGTCTGCCAAGTTTCGTGAAAATCGGTTCAGATTTAGATATAGCTCTCATATATAGTTTCGTCCGATTTCATGTAAATGGTGCACCAAAGTCCCTATATATCATTCGATTTGCACGAAATTTAGCATGGCATACAGAATTCAACCTGGAGTGATGTCTGCCAAGTTTCGTGAAAATCGGTCCAGATTTAGATATATCTCCCAACAGGGACGTACGCAGAGGGGCGGCCCGGTGGGCATGAATTTTTGTTTGCAACAGCGAATTTTTTCGTTTTGCACTACCGGGCCCTCCCCGAAATGAAATCCTGTTTACGTTGCTGTCTCCCATATATATTTTCGTCCGATTTAATATAGAAGGTGCATCAAAGTCCCTATATATCTTTCGATTTGCACGAAATTTGGCATAGCGTACTGAATTCAGTCTGGAATGATGTGTGCTTAGTTTCGTGAAAATCCCATTGTAATAAACGAATGACATGCTTATGGATTGATCTAAGTCGTTTAACATTTAGCTAAATATCACATATTTTAGTTCATCCAATTTCATGTTAATAGTCCTGTTTAATATACTCTTAGTGGTGAAGGGTATCATATAGTCGGCCACGTCCGACTTTACTACTTTCCTTACTGGTTGAATTTATTTCCGTTCAATAAACATAGATTTTCGACAAAATATTGTTTACAACAACTTTCAGGTCAATAATCAATAATGTGTTTTTAAGAAAATATTTTTTGAATCTCTTTCCAGTACACAAGCGCGTTCTTTTATATAGTTTCCAAGACTAATATCCCATTAATAATTGTGGAATTTTTAAACAAAATATTTTTTAAACTAAAATATCAATTTTAAAGTAAGTAGAAGGGTTTCCATTCAAAATTACACGTTTTTATTTGTATATCAATATGATTCATTTATTAAATTTGATTTGTTTTTTTTTTTAATATTGTAAACTTCTTAAATTAATTTTTTTGCTGTTATTAATTATTTTTTTTCCTTTGCATTCATTCATCATTATCGATTTCATTTAGATTTAATAGTGTAAACAAAGTGTGTGTTTTTTTTTTCTTTTATTCATATATAAATTTTTTCTCATATATTATTACTATTTTTATTATTATATTTCGTTTTGCCGTTTTTTTATTTCAATTGGCATAAATAAGGAACAAATGAAGACAAAAAGAAACACAAGTCTTCAGGTTTTTTGTTTAACTAAAAAAGAAAAAACAATAGGAAGGAAAATAGAAAATAAAATCATTTCAATTTTTTATTTATTTAATTCAATTTCATTTGTATTTATTTAAAAATAATAAATAATATATATATTTATTTTTTACACAGACACAAAACAAATTCTTATCATAAAAAAAACAAACAAATACGTACACATACACAAAAAATAATATAGTTTTACTCTTAATATTCAATATTTATATATAAAAAAATATCTTAATAGGTTTGTTTTAAATCGATTATAGTTTTCTTTTATATTGTATTTTTAGAAGGATTTTTTATAAACCACTACAATGATTGGTGAGAGGAGGTTGTATTATTAGAATCGTGTTTGCATTGCATTAACCTGGGGGCTGGGTATGCGGCAGTCGTTAATGGTCAATATATTTTCATGAATGTCCTCAATAATTTTTAAAATTTCTAGAATATTTGTTCAGCCACTATCCGATCACTAGGCGCGGATTTTTTAAGATATTTTTTCAACCATTATTCGATCATTAGGCGTGGGTTTTTTAAGAATATTTTTCAACCACTATCTGATCATTAAGCGAGGATTTTGTTAAGATAATTTGTTTATCCACTTTCCAACCATTAGACATAGATTTTTCTAGAATAGTTTTTCAACCACTATCCGATCACAAGGCGTGGATTTTTCTAGAATATTTTTTCAACCACTATCCGATCACAAGGCGTGGATTTTTCTAGAATATTTTTTCAACCACAATCCGATCACAAGACGTGGATTTTTCTAGAATATTTTTTCAACCACTATGCGATCTTTAGGCGTGGATTTTCTAGAATATTTTTCAACCACCATGCGATCTTTAGGCGTGGATTTTTCTAGAATTTTTTAACCACTATGCGATCTTTAGGCGTCTATTTTTCTAGAAATTTTTTTTTAACCACTATGCGATCTTTAGGCGTGGAGAATTCGTCTAAAGCTCGGATAATAGAGCTGGATCTTCATATAAGGACTTTGGTCAAAATATTGTCCTGATTGCATAGATGTATGTCACAATTCGGGAACACTAATTAACAGTCCCTTTGGTATAAAAATTCTGGAAAATCCTTCAAGACAACGAATATGGAGTCGTTTCTTTTATATGCGAGCTAAATGAAAATATGGACCTAAATGAGTCATTGTTCTGCAACGTTAAATGTTAGCCTCCAAAAAACCGCCATGGCAAATTTTGGTCATTTCGGTAGGAAAATCTTACGAAAAAATCTTCAGAGTACCCAAAGTGTGACACTATATGTATAAGGAACATAAGAAGTTCGAAAAGAACTAATTGCTCTACACTGGAATTCTCGCTTAGTGGAATTCCAATCTCACGTACAAAAGCAACACCCAATGAGACCTTTACAGAAAAGGAAGTCGGCAATACATCCAGATCCTTTCAAAGTGGCGGTGAAATCACCGAATCCTCTGATGTACTCCTAATAGCATTGAAAAATTATGATCATACCCATAACAAAGACCTTAACAAGGAACGAAGCCGACAACACATTCACATCCTTCAAAAAAGTGACGGTGAAGGCATGGAACCTTTTGATGTATTTCTATTAGCATCGACCTCTTCGAAAGCTGTCGAAAAATTATGACCATATCCATCTCCCAGCCAGTGGCTATGAAAACGATGTGAAGAATGTACCACTGAATGAAGGAAACTTCGAAAAATTCAAACCTAAAAATATAGTACCGGATGATCAAATTAAAATAATTTGTCTAACCCGTCGGACACATCAGTGACTGTCCTACGATCACAGACAGACTACCCACTGTGATGGAGTAAACGATATCAACTGCAAAAGTAAGGAGTTCGTTAAATATTTTTTTAAGGCGTAAAATTTTTAGGTTCAATGATGGACCAAACAATATTTTTTGTCTGTATATCTTGTCGCTCTACAGCCCACCCGATCATCACGAAATTCTACATGATGAAAGGGATCAGACGGATATTTTTGATGATTATCGGTCAACAATTAGATCCATTTTCAGAAATGGGTGTAGATTTTTGTGTAAAAATTATGTCAAAATATTTACAAGGGTCTACATATGCTCATATTTTTAATTTTCCCGAAGAATGAATTCTGGTCAACGATCGCAGATCCGTCAATATATAGCAGTCAACAAATTGGACCAAAAGCTGTATTTTTGACCGCTTTAGAGGCCACTTATGATACGAACATCACATAATTCTACGTCGAAAAAAGAGATCTGAAATCAGGCATTTGATGATCATCGGCCAACATTTAGCGGGATCTAGACTTTTGTGTATCAAAATACTTCCAAGGATTTACATATCCTCATATTGTTTAATTTCAGACGAAGAAAGAAGTATAGTCAACGTTTAAACATATCTGTCTTTAATCGGTCAACATTTAGTAGGTCGAGAGAGTTGAGTACTGTTATATAACAAAATATGGGGAAATTGTCAGAATTTAAGAATAGAAGTTTATTCCCGTGGTAGTTGTGTGGGTTACGATATGTTCGGTACGACCGACTATACTGCTCCGCTTATTGGTTAAAAATATTTTATGAAAGACTTTGACTTTTTGTAATCAAAAATGGGTGGAAATATTTGTAAAGAAATTTCAGAGAGATAAGTTTGAATTTTTTAGGAATAATTTTTT